>NW_011500032.1:11605-163243 GCF_000495115.2 Populus euphratica | reverse complement strand
ATATATATATATATTAAAGCACCTTCCATGGAAGGCAAGTCTAGCGCAAAAGGACAGGTATTGAACACACTACAACATGCATGTGAATTCATATGTTTCGAATCCATAAACTAACATAAATTAATCAAACTTTTCATCCCAAACTTTATGGCTTAAGTTTAATAATCAGAGATCCTAACCCCAAGACTATTAATGTAAAATGATCTACTCTTGCTTATAATTGACATTAATATACGACCAACATACTCAGTCTTGGGGAGCTGATTCCTCGATCACATTGATGTTAATTGCTGCCATTGAAACAGATTCCTTTGATTAGTATTTAATTAATCAAACTTATTATTTAATATTTCTTAGTAAACAATCCCTAGAAATGCCCTTCTTTCCCTTCTATGAACATAAACATTTTATAATACAGGCCTTTTGTCCATCCATATGAACCACCTTTCATACGAATAAATTGGCAAATACTTAGTCGTGGTATTGGCTACCTTTTATAAAAATAAATTACCTTTTATAAAAATAAATTGACAAATACTTAGTCGTGATGTACTCAAACTCGTGATGTGCTCAAACTGACTCAAAAATGTTGAAACTTAACAAGAATCAATCCCAGAGAGTTCCTCCTTATAAAAGATGTCAATGAACAGACTCCGGCAAAAACGAGCTGAAATTTACAGAGGGCTAAACGACAAATAGCCCGTTTTAGTGCTAGCTTCAAGTGATTGCCCTAGAACAAAATAATGTACCACCAAAAGAATTACAGGGTCTAGGGCTAAAAGTACAGTAGTATAGGGCCTTCACCAACCCCTAGCTAGAATCATTAGGGGTAAAACAAGAAAACAAAAACCAGGCCATGATGATGTTGATCTTGAGGAAGACGATGACTGTGTCTTCTCAAATTGAAGTGAATCAACAGCCAAAGGCATGTTCTCTTGATCAGGGCTACACTTGGATTCAAGCACTGGTGGGTGTGTGCTATACATTATGGCTCTTAAAACAGCAGAAACAGTTGGTATGTACTCAGTTTTGTTTCTTGCAAGGAGCCAAGTTAGACCCATTAGCTGGCAATCCCTGTTGAACATCTTGCTTGCCCTCTCATCTCTTGTGCTCTTTTCTTGGGTTCCATTCTTGGCCTTCAGCTGTAAAAGCAATCACATTTTAGTCATAAGAAAATAATGCACAAGAGATTGAAAAAAAAGGGTTTTGAACAAGGTGGAATACCAAAGAGGAAAGGTTGTGTTCGAGGAAATAGACAGCCAAATTGTTTGCAGTGTAAAAGTCGGTGGGAGGGCACATGGGTATGGGACCTATGGGTAGGGTGACTTTCTGAGGTCTACCCTAGAAGGCTGTTCACAAAACAGCAAAAAGAAGACCCTGAAAGTAAACACATTGCCCCACTTCACTTTCATGCTCCTGCTTCTGCTTATTCGAGAGCTATTTTCACTATGCAATGCACTAGTCAATTCATACCTAAAAGCCCAATTATTATAAGCGTGATAGCAGCAGGAGCTTATACTCTTGTTTTTTTTATTTGAGAGTTGAGAGTCATAGAACCATCAACAGCAAATGAAAACTAGCCCTTGCAAATCCCCTAAAAAGTCTTAGTAGTCCTTCACACCTTTTTCCTCTAATTTGCTGGTGAACAAAACAAGTTGTAACTTAGACAACATCAAGCAAGTTCCCACAAAAGAACTTGAATTGAAAGGGGTTTTTTTTTTTTTTTTTGGACACAACATATACTGAAGGCATCGTACCGAATGATAATATGAACATTATGACGAAAATGCCCTTCAAATTGTTGTGAAATCCCCTAAAAAATGCCATGAATTGAGGCAGGCCACTCATTTGCAAAGTCAAGAAAAGCTTGAGATCACCAACCCCAGGAAAAAAGGGCAGTCTTGAAATGAAGCCGAAACTCCAATTTTTCAGATGAATTAATCAATCGAAAAACCCACAAACCCCCCCCCCCAAAAAAAAAAAAAAAATCCCACAAGAAAACCAGCCTTAATAAATGAAGTAATCCCTCTCACATTAAAAGCAAAATTCACAAGGAGGGCACCAAGGAGCAATAAATGCAAAATTCCTTCTATCCATTGAAGATGAAACATTCACAAGGAGCAATAAATGCAAAATTCCTTCTAAAAACTAACCTTTTGGAGGGCACCAAGGCACTTGGTACACCCTGCATAAGAGGAATTCTTGCAATTCTTCTCCAAATTCGTGACAGCAGCAGTAGGAGTTGCATTATGAAACCCAGAACTCACATTAAAAGCAGCAGGACAACTAATTGAACTAATATGATGAAGTCTAATCCCACAAAAACACAGTATAGCATCACAGCTAGCATTAGGCTGTGGCAACTTCACATTTTTAGTCAAAAGTGCACTTTGTAATGAATTCACACATTTTTGTGAATCATCAGGCATCATTGGAAAATCAGGTGATGGTGTCGGGGCTGAAGCGTGGACTTGAAGGGCTGACCTTGCATGAGCTGCAAAGAGCCAAGCTGCAAGAACTGGACAGCACCGGCTACGGTCAAGGTCTCGACCACATGCATCATTCACACCACCAAAAAGTTCAGCTGAGAGGTCCAAGTGGCAAATTTGAGACTCAGTTTGGACTGGAAATGCAGGGACAGTGTTGGTGTTTGAATAGTCTCCTGGTTTTAGAGGCTGGTTTTGGCCAGAAACTGGCTCAGCTAGGAAGCTTGAAAGAGAGAGAGTGAATAAGGATGTAGAGAGAAAGATTGTGAGAAAGGTTCGCATCTTTAGTGAACTCAAGAAAAGGGTTTTACTTTTTCTTGGCTAGCTCTTGTTGTTAATGATGGTGTTGAGTAGGTAATGAGTGTGGATGGATAGATTTATGGGTATGAAAGAAAGCTGAGAGAGATTTTGATTGGGAAATGGAGAGAAGTTAAATGAATGATGGGGTTCTGAGTCTTTCGCTTTTCAGAAGCTTTACCAAACACTATAAAAAGAGAGTTCGTTTATGGTTCTCGGAAATTATCAAGAAAAGGGAGAGTGCGTCTGCTAAAGATTCATGAGATATTCAAAGATGGAGTGGTTTTAGTGGGCTTTGGTGGTCTTGTTGTCTAGCTTAGAAAGATGGTTTCCATTTTCTTTGTTGAGAAGATGCAGATCTTGAAATCTAGAAGGAGAGAAACAAAAAAAAAAAGGAAGTGGAAGATTTGTGGAAGATGACTTGGAAGAAGTGTCTCTTTCTTGTTTCTTTCGATACCTTCCACTTTTTAATATTTGTGTAAGAAATGACACATTATAGATTCATCATCCACATGAAAAAGGCCAAAGATACATCATGATTCATCAGCCACGTGAAAAAGGGCAAAGATCTTCTCTTGTTCCGAGCCAAGGGAAGTGCTACATAATACCATACTTACAAAAACAGAATCGAAAATCAGTTTCGAAACCAATTTGGGATCAGAATCTAGTTATGGGTAAGAGAACCGGCCTAGGTTGGTTTTTTTTAAAAAAAAATATTAAAATAATGCCATTTTATCAAGAAAAAAGGTTCAAGAGTTAAAACCGGGGCTGGGTTTTAACTTGAGTTATAAATTAACCTGAATATTTTACTAAATGTTTTAGATCCTGGATCGACCTTGCCGGGGATGAGGCACCACTTCAGGATACAAAGCAATCATCCATTATTGTATAGTAATTTTTTATTCATGTGCTTTTAAGTCCTTTTATTTTGTTTATAGAAAAGGGAAAAGAGAGAGGGGTCCAATGGAAAACAGAAGAGATTCCTTTGGCAGCTTGTGATGTTCATGTCCTTTTCTTTAATATTCTCTAGCTCATGCTTGCTGGATGTGATATGAAAGATACAGTATATTTGGTCCCTACACTTGTAATGTTTTGCTAAGTTGGTCCTCTAGAAATATTCATAATTTTAATCTCTTTTTCTAACTTTCAAAAACGTTCAAGAAATCTCTCGTTTGCTTGTTAAAAAAATTAATATTTTGACTCAATTAAAGATTAATAGAATTAAAATTAAAAACGAACCAATGTTGTGTATCTAATTTCATGTTAAGTTGTGTTTGATCAAAATTAAAAATAATAATTTTCCATTCATTAATAATGGAATTTCTGAGATTTTAGTATTACCTTTTTCACTTCTAACTACTCATTGTTCTATTTTTCAACCACTTTTCAGTTGTAGAAATCATCACACAACACCTTAAACATCATTTATAATCATAAGAAATTGTTTCAAACTCCGGATCCAAAGATTTATAAGATTTAAATTAAAATTTTAAATTCCATTATTAATTAACAGTTTAAAGTAAAAATGATGTTTGATATTATGGATATTTTTTAATTTGTAGGTGAAAATGGTGATTTTGAATTACAAAAATTCATAAAATGATGGTAGGTTGAAAGGTACCTAATTTGAACTGTGGAATAAAACTACTAAAAAGAATAGATGATAACAAAATTTCAAAATCATAAATAACTAGTTTACATGCTGCGACTTGTATAAAAAAGATTGAAAATAAATAAAAATCGGGCCATGAAGAACTTGACGCATGAACTTTTTTAGAAAAGTATCCCTTGGTTAATTTCATTTCTTTCTATTTTTATTTTTCAACCTTTTATTTTGATGCTTCTCTAGTTTTTTTATTTGAATATAATATTTTTTTCCTAGTTTATTTTTTTATTCAATATTATTAGATTTTTCTAGTTCTTTTTTCTATATAAAAGTTTGTAATAACTTTTTGGTAAGTGGAGACATGAAGGAATAAAATTAAGTATTTTAAAAGTTTTCTTGTGCTTATGATGTTTTTAATCTTTCAGGGTTTTGACTAATATAAATTATTTATCTTTCACTCCCATTTACATCAATTAATAATGAAGCACCCATTGATTTTTAGTGGTTATTTTATTTTGATATGCATTATAAAAAACCAACCATGGCTATAAAGATAGTAGAACATGATATGTTTGTACAGGAGAAGATGAGGAGGTTTCTATGGATAGCATTATTCCATCATTTATTATAATTCTATTTTGATGTAATAATTTTTAAGAAAAATAGATATCTTTCTTTTTTTTATTCTTTATTATGATATTTTTTTAGTTTTTTTCCATACTTGAATATTTTTCTTAGTTTATTTTTTTCTAATCGATATTATTATGAATTTTTAGGCTTTTTTTTATATATAAAATATTATAATAGCTTTTCGACAAGTTTTTTAGGTTTTTTATATATAAAAGATTATAATAGCTTTTTGGCAAGTGAAAATATAAATAAATAAAAATTAAATATTTTAGTTGTTTCCTCGTACTTAATGTTTTGGGTCTTTAAGGGTTTTATAATGTAACAAACCTCATTATCCTTCATCCTTATCTATGCATTTGTTATTAAAGTCTAATGATTCTTAGTGGTTATTTTACTTTGAAGTGTATTGCAGAATAACCAAGGTTAAAAAAATATTACAAAACATGATGTACTTGTATAGAAAAGGACAAGGAGATTTTTTCTTAGAAAAAAAAGTTTAAAAAATAATGTGTTATTTCTATATATATCAGTTATTGTTAATCAAAATCTTAGTGTTATGACCCACGATGAAGCAACCTATTTAAAGGTATTGTGTTAAGAATTCATGATGGGACAGCCCATACAAAAATATTATGTTATGAATCTATAATGAGGTGATCCAGACAAAAGTGATGTTTTAGGGACCATGATAAGGTGGCTCAAACATAATTGTTAGAGACTAATGATCGAGTAATATACGCATAAAAGAATGTTCTTGATAAAGAATAATTTTTAATTTAGGATTGGGCTCGATGATGAGTTTCTTCCAACTTGAAAGGACTGAAAGCATAAGATTTTTTAGGAAAATAGATATTTTTATTTTTAATTATGGATTTTTTAGTTTTTTTAGTTTTTTATATTTAGTATTGTTAAGGTTTTCTAATTTTTTTCTTTATATATATATAAATGGCTGTAATAATATTTTAGCCAGTGAAGACATGAAGGATTAAAATTAAGTATTTTAAGAGTTTTCCTGTATTTATAGTGTTCTTGGTCTTTAAAGAATTTGACTTGTAAAAAACCTCTTATCCTTTACTCACGTGCATTAGAATTATCTGTCATTGTTATTAAATTTGACCCAACAAGTCAGCCTTAAAATATCTCAATTTAACTTTTTACCAAGTCTGAGTTTAGAATTAAACCATGTGGGAGTTATCTTAATATGAATTGGTTGATTGAAAAGGAATTAGTCAGCCAATATAAAAGTTTTAAGGGCAAAAAAAAAGAAAAAATAATAGAAATCAAATATCATGACCCCATTGCTTGCCTAGCTTGGGTTTTAAGTTAAACAGTGTAAGATTTTTCCCAGCATGACCTAATAGCCTTGATCGATTTAAAGACAACCCGAATGATCAGTAGGGAAATTATAAGGACAAAATTAATAGAAAAAAACCTCCTAACTCAAATCATTGTCAAGTTCAAGTTTAAAATTAAACCGTATAAGAGTTGTCTCAACATGACCCAACTTCAAATAAACCAAGATAATCGTTAAAAAATATATGACGATGAAATTATAAAAAAATAATGAAATTAAAAGGAAAAAATAAAAAAAATAAAAAAATGTAAGTGCTTCACTTTTTATAGAAATAGTGAATAGCTATAATATTTTTCATTTCTTTTAAAGTGGATAAGGTAAAAAAATCTTTTAATTTGGAGATTATTTTGGTATATACCTATATTCATATAAATAAAAACTCAAATGAAATACTCAAATATTTCCTCTCCTCAAAGATTTATCCTCGCATTTTTTATATACAAAAACTAAAGAAGAAATGATGCTATACTTGGGATCCATGCAAAACAAATGATGAGGCAGCAATATTTTAAACATGGAAAAGGAAAGGACATGACCCTTGAGAACTGATCATCAAAATCAGCACAAAATCTGATGGTTTGCTTTAGTGAAGGGCAAAGATTAACAAATCTTTTGGATTATACCATAAAAACAGAAACATTTGGGACCATATTTTTTCTATCATATTTACATAACATGATATGGAAGTCAAATCATGTGAAGGTCCTTTCCATTCATTGCATGGGTCCATGTATGTTTCTCTATGATGGGTTAAAAAAAAAACAGAACAAGACTGAAAAGAGGGGAAATGTGCTAGTAAATAGAAAAAGGAAACAATAATTGTGGAGTATTTCTCAATCCAATTATGACCTTGCTGACTTAGGATCCTTTTCAATTATCAAGTGTGCCCTTTTAAAAATTTATTTTTAAAATATTTTGTGAGCTGAGGGTTTTTTTTTTTTGAAATAGTTATTACAAATGATGGATAAATCATAAAATTAAGTTGCAATATAAATCTAATTTTGACTAATTAATGAGTCTTGAAATTAAATGAATAAATAATTTTATTCAACAAAGAGGTGTTTGAAAAATGGATAAACAAAATATTTAAATTCCAAATATTACTCTATTGTATCTTGAATTTTATATTGATTATCATTTTTTATTTCTGAAATTATATCAATTACTTTTGTTTTGTGTTATCAAAGACAAAGGTAACTCGATCGGGTCGGTCAAATAAAGTTCAAAAAATACGTCATAATTTAGCTTGTTGTTATATCCACCTCTAGTACTATGCTCTGTAACCAGTAAAGAAAATTTAATAAGATGAAGTATCTGTTTGTCTATTCGGTAATGTCACTTTTAAATTGTATTTAATTTTAAAAAAATTATTTTTTAATAATTTTTAGTTTAAACCAAACACAGTTTAACCCAACAAAATAAAAAGAAATTTGCTTTTTCAAGGAGGCGGCCCTATAAAGAAAAGAAATGTTGTAGCATTGGGAGAGGAGAGCATCCCATGGACTTGACATCTCTCTACTGAACTCTTCTGAGCAGCAATTGCTGCTTGGCTCGATCGAGTGGCTTTGCTTGATTAGCTGCATCTCTAGGACAGGAGTCATGCTTGACAGCCCAAGACAGCAACATCATGCTTTTCTTTAACAAAAATTGCTTTTGGGATAACATAAAGTAATGAAATTGCCTGGACAGTTTTGTTTTCTTTATTGGGTGGAATACGTTTTAAACTTCGATCCACATGGTATGCCCACTCCTATAGTTTTCAACAAAGGTGTGTGTGCGTGCGTGCGTGTGAAATGTGAAAAAAAGAGTAAAAATATTAATTATAATTCTATTTTGTTGCACCCATGATCTATCAGAAAAATAAAAGAAATCCATGTTTGACAACTACCATCCAACCCAGCCAATATTCTCCATTTTCAAGCTAATATTTCTATATTCCTTGCATATTCGATAGTATTTCCCACATCTAAGACCCCCTTTTTGTGTGACAAAAAGTTTTATTAAATTGAAAACTATAGAATAAAAAATAATAGCCACAAATGGAAACAAGAAGAATATAATGTAAAAATCAAAGGACAAAACGTAAAGCGCCAATCAAGCAAGAATTATTCCAGCATAAAGTTCCTTTACAAAAAGCTTCCCATCTCTACTCCCCATGATTTTTTTTTTTAATCTTGTTTTTCTCTTTAATTTTATTTGCGTCTTAGGGTTTGGGTCCCTTAGTTTCAGTTTTTGTGACAGAAAAAGGAAGGACCTATCCCTTGCTTGAGCCTTTACTTTACAGTACAATGCCGAGAGATTCAAAATAGGGAGGATGTCTTCGTTTTGTAAGAACAGGCTGTGGTAATGTAGGGCTATCGCCATGGTCCTGCAAACATTTTTGTGCGCGTAGGGCTATCTGATATAGCATTCTGGGGTCCTTACTGTATAATCTTGATAAATTCATAGTTTTAATTATAAAAATATGTTTGTTCAATTTTAGAATAGATTTAGATTTGTAGTTTAAACGATATCTTGATTAATCAATAATTTTTTATGATTCTAAAAATATTAATTTTTAATTTTATGACCAGTAAAATAGATTTATATATGTGATCGAATGATTACTGTGAGGTGTTAATTACAGGATCTCAATCTGAATTCCCCCCCCCCCCCCTCTCTCTTGCAAAGCTGATGTAGTAATTTAGGGAGGAAAAGGATTATAAACCCATGCTTAATTTGTGATTTGTTTTTAACATTACTTTTTTCTTAGAATGTAATTTATTTTTTTCTAAAAAAGTTATCTACCCAATATTAAGTTGTTTAATTGTGTGTTTAGTATCAAGATATTGATTATTTTTTAAAAGTGTTCTTTACTTGAAAATAAATTAAAATAAATTTTTTAAAATTCTTTTTATTTATGATATCAATACATTAAAAACATTAAAAAAACATCAATTTCATAAATTTTCAAATAAAATATAATTTTAAAAGTAAAATTTACCACATCATCAAATAACACCCTTTATTATACAATTGAATCTCTCTAAAAAAAAATAAAAAATAAAAAATATGGCGCTAAAAAATATTCAAGCCCTTGTAGCTTTCGCAGAGTCTCTCTTTGGCCTCTCTATTCGCAGTAATTATGGCTTTATTATCTTCATATGAAGCAACACGAACCATTTTTCTTGCCTGAAGTCAATAAAATAAAGAAACATTGGTTAGCATGGCTTATCTGCAACACTTTCAGCAATTCAATCATCAAAGAAGCAAAATCATAATTTCGAATTTCGTAGAAAGGAAAGAAGCAGGTGAAAAGATTGCATCATGGACGTCTCCTTATCTCTTGCCTTTTCATACACAAAAGCAACCGTCTAAAGTGATAGCCACCGTGATGCTATTTTTTTAAAAAAAATTAAATTTCACTTGAACATATATATATTTTTTAATTTCACTTTTATTATCAATATATTAAAACTATTAAATTAATATTTTTTAAATAAAATATATTTTTTAAAAAATAAACCAGTATCATTCTTTTATTGTTGATTCACACTGTATATCTTTTTTTTTTTTTTATCTACGTAGGGTGTCCGGTCCAGCTTACGCGCATCATGACTAATCCGCACGGCCCACTGAACATCCTACAAGCCCAGTGAATAGGTAAGGCACCGCGGGGGTGACAGGCGTGTACGGTAAGACTCGAACCCAAGTGCAGAGAAAGGAAACAAGCCCTTCCCACCACTGGATTAGAATCTTACTTGCCACACTATATATCTTGATCAATGATATAGTTGATTCAAGTAGTTTAATGTTTCTTTCTTTTAAATAAATTCTTGAATTCAAATCTTGTAAATGAAACATATCATTACTATAAGAATCTTATTTTTTAATAAGTTAATTTAATTTAAATAAACCAGTGGGCTTGAAATACCAGAGTTTAGATTAAAACAAAAAAACAAAAAAAAACAGTACACTTCTTGCAACCACTTCCAATTCCTTTTGGTCTCGCCAAAGAGAAAAGAAAAGAAAATTAATACACATCCCACCTTTCGAAATCACACAAGTGTCATGAAAAAGAATGTTCTCATTTGCACTTTTTAGGTAAGATAATTAGTAATTAAACATTTGTAATTGAAATTAAGTGGCTCTTCAATACGAGGATTACTTGCCCCATTGGCATTATAGTTTATTTATTTTTTAATATATTTAAATAATTAAGAATGAAAGGTCTTCCTCTATGGAAGCAGCACTACCAACCTAACATTAGATTATGACTGCCATTGCTTTGGCAGTTGGCACATCTTAATCAGTCAATTCAAATACAAGTTGCGTTCTCAATTCAGGCAGCTTTATGACGGCTTAATTACCTCAACATGAAACAAGTGCTCCTAGAGGAAATATAACGATTAATTAAGCTAGTTTCCATGTGTTTTCTTTAGGCTATATTTTGTGAATCACGTCACTATAAGGCATATATCTTGAATTTTTATATATAATTTTATATTTATTTATTTCTTTTATATAAGATAAAAAAGAGTTGGGAATATTATAAAGTAATATAAAATTATTCTTAAAATTATTGAGATTATTCTTTGATATAATATTAAAAATTTTAATTTTTTTTATTTTTATTTTATTTAATAAAAACTAAGTATAAAATAATACGAATATAATGTGTATTAATATATTTGGGTTAGAAACAAATTTAATTGATATTTATAGGATATATTTTCATTAATTAATTTGGTCATTGTAGAATAATATAATATAATGACATATTTCTAGCTTTTTTTTAATGACAAATTTAGTTGGGAATTTCCATTTCCATTGTATCCCATAATCAACACCTTACCTTTGGATCTCAAACCATAATCAAATATCCTGTCATTGATTTATAAGATTAAAAAAAAAAAGAATCAGTCAAGATCATTAACACAGCAAATGATTATCCAATGCCCCTTGTTAACGATCACAGCTTCAAATAGGTAGAGCGTTCTCTCAGTTGGAGAGAGAAGCGAAGGGAGATCAATCGACAATCATAGATGATCATATTAGTCGCTTTGTGTTTTTTCCCCCAAAACTGGCGACGAAAGCAGCGCTTCTTGCGACAAAATCCTCGTCACTAAAGTTTTTAATTTCTTAAAGCGGACGAAGCATATAAAATAGCCCAATGCCTGGTATGGGCTATATTGAATTGTCGGCTAGCTTTTCAATGCTCTGGGATGGCCCAAGGCCTATCAATATCCTTCTCCCCAATATAGCTATAAAAACTTTGAAAAGAAGGAGAGAGTATAAAGGGCCTAAAGCCCATATTAATTCACAGTAGGCTTAAAGCCCAATTGTTTGAGCTGTTACTTAAGAAAAGCATAAACGAAGTTAATAGTCCAATATAACTATAAAAAACTTTGAAAAGAAGAGGGAGAGAGTTTAAAGGGCCTGAAGCCCAAACTAATTCACAATAGGCTTAAAGCCCAATTGTTTGAGCTGTTACTTAAGAAAAGCACAAATGAAGTTAATAGTCCAATGTTGATTTTGTATTTTCATTGATGAGAATAGGAGGAAATGCTTATATAATAGTTTTTTTTTTAAAGCATTCCTAAAATACAAATAATCTCCTCGTCAAGAGAATTAAATACCACAAATGGATGCCAAAAACACCAAAGAGATCAAAATACATACAAAAAATAAGAGTGAAAAACAAAGAATTTTTTTAATTAAAACTTGTATAGATTTAAATTATTTTTTTATATTATTAATCAATTTTAATTAAAAAAATAAACCTGTACATTTGGCCGGGTATTTATTATCAATTTGTTTTATAATTTATTTATTAATAATAATTTATTGAATTATATAAGTACATTATTTTTTATTTATTTTATTTATTATTAATGTCAAAGTTATTGTAAACATAGAGTTGTATATCCGTAATTTCCCCATAATTTTGTAAACTTTTTTTTAACTATATTATATAGCCAAACTCTTACAATGTTTAGAGTAATTCAAATTTAATAATCCCATTATTTACAAATAATTTTGGTTTAATATTATTATTAGTTTATATGGTGATTATACCAAAATACTACAACAAAACAAACACTCATGAACTTATTTTCTTATTGGCTCAAAACACATTTTATATTATATTTATTCAATTAAAACACATGTATTCATGAAAAAATAAATTATGGATACGTACATGTAATATATTTTATATAGTTGATGCACCTTTGATTTTAAAAGATATTATAAAATTGTATTAATTACATGATTTCATCATTTGTTAATAAAAATTTTAATTTAAAAAATAAAGGTGTATCCCAACCATTATATCCTCATAAACTTTTAAATAATTCAAAAAGCTTTGATAAGAATTGATAAAACATGGATATAATTTTTTTTGCAACTCAAAATACTCAACTTGGAAAGCACTTTCCCTCTGTTTTTCCATAATTTGAAAAGTCAAACAAGAGCATTGTATCATCCCTTGACGGTGCCCATATGTCTATAAATATTCGTTTCATTTTCCACGAAATTAAAGGTGTATTTTGACGATTAATAATTGCCTTGAAGAAACTGCTAACGCGTTAGGAAAATGCAAGGCAAACAAATAAGAACAAAACAAGCAAGCAAGCCACCGTCCAATTCACATTTCAGATTGTGGTGCGCTGTTTTTTTTTTCATATTTTTTATTTAAAAATATATTAAAATAAATATTAATTTAATAATTTTTTCAAATTAAATATACTTTTATTTGTAAACTATTAAGAATTATCAAAAGATATACTCCTGTGTTTTTTGGATTTTTAGGACAATAATTATGTCATGCTTGTGCTTGATTTTGTGCTCTCCGTGCTTGTTTTTTGGGCCCCACTTTTAGCTGAAGACTCCCTTTCCGTTTGAAATCATTGCAGCAATAGATACAGCTGAACAGTTCACATTATTGTAAGAGCAATAATTGGAGATGATGATCTTATCTATGGCCCTCACGAAGGTTGGAAAAAGGAAACAAACTTTATTTGAAGTTTCCTCCATAATTAATGAGGATTTTATGTAAGAATTGACCTCTGGATATAAAATACTTCGCACGATTAAATGAAATCCCTGTGTTTATAAGCTATTCATGTCAAAATTAGAAGTTTATGAAATTTTATTTTATTTTATAATATTTTAATGTAAAGTTTAAACTTTATGATAAAGAAAGAGTAAATCATTTTAACTACTAAATCAACCTCTTTAATTACCTCATACTTCTTCTCTCAAATATTTACACAACTAACTGTTTATTATTACTTCAATATTTCATGATAATAGCAAAACTGTTTTGTAGATTCGATCATTTTGTTCAAATGTTGTGGTAATTTTAATTTAGCACGTAAAAATACCTAAAAGCAAAAAAAAAAAAAAACGAATTCTAAAAAAGAGAAAAATATTTTTTAATTTTTTTAAATACAAAAACAAATAAATTATATTATTATGTTCTCTATTAAAGAATCTTGATCCCATTGCACAACTTTTCAATGCAGCAGCTTTTTTTTTTTTTTTTCAACAAATCAAGTCGATTCCAAGGAAAACTAGAGTCATATGTGAAGACAAGGATGCACTTTTTGCGTTGAAATTTGAATGTTACAACTCTTCGTGGAACTCTTCGGTCATGTTCTTGTTCTTGTTCTGATGAGAGCATGCTTCACGAAACCGTTTTTCTTGGGCGGTCAAGGAGAAATTAGAGAGAAGGTAGATATTGATAAAGGCAGATCGATGCTGATAAAGAGATGACAATGAGATTGTGTCACCAAGAGGGAAAATCAAAGGAGAGTTCCTTGCTTCTATTTCGTATTTCAGCATTAATTGATTTCCATTCGAGTTGTTTTTCATGTTGAGTTTTTCACGCGTTAATGATTAATGAATAAATATATTTTATATGATATGTTTATTTAAAAAATTATGATTAAAAGAGAAAATACATAAAACTAACTTAATATGACTAGGCTTGTTAAAATGTCTATCACAAATGGCATAATAAATTTGACTTCCATACATATTCAATATCACAAATGGCATAATGAATTTGGCTTCCATACATATTCAATATCTTTGAATTTAGTTATATTCTTAGATTAAGTTAATTTAAAACTAGAGAGATATTAGATACAACAATCTTAAATACATGTAGATTTGTGAAGATACCAAACCTTATATCTTTGAGTTTAACTATACGCTAAGCCCTAATAAATGTAAATCTAATAAGATGCCATGCTCAACACACGTGGATTTAATTACACTCTAAATTTAAGTAAATATGAGTTTAATAAGATGTCAGATCTAATACCCTTACATGTTAGTCCAACAAGATGTTAGACTTACCATCCTTGAATTTAGTAACATATTGAGTACAAGTAGTATTGAACAATCATAGATTTAGCTACGTAATAAACTTAATATATATAAGTTTAATAAGTTATTAGACTCATCATTCTTGAAATTAGAATCATTCAAAGTTCAAATACATATGAAGTTAATAATATATTTAGGATTCTTTTTAGTCACAATGATTTTCTTATTTATTCTAATGTCTTATAACATAAAATGTGAAAAGTCAATAATAATTATCTTTCTACATACCTAGACATATAAAAGTTTTATAAGGACTTATCATATTAATTTTCATTAACATTAATATTATGTAAGAAATATATATATTCATCATTAATGATATCATAAGAAGATAATGTGTCAATCTTTTTATTCAAGTAATATGATAAAGTTCAGAGACTATAAATATTTCATGAATCACTCAGGTAAATAATTTATATTTTTTTATTTATTCCCTAAGCATTTATATGTTTATTTTTAGAATATTTATTTTACACAACTAAAAACAATCACTCTTGTTTTTAAAATTTAAAACTTATTGTCTTATTTATTGCAATTCTTTTTTAAAAATTATTGATTATCACAGCGCTTAAATTCCATAAAAAAAAGATTGTTTTGCAAATATCAAGTATTTTATCACCAATCATTAATTTCATAAATTCTAAAAAATAAATTATTGACATAAACATCTGGTTACTCTTTATCCAAACACTAAAAAAATATCATTATTAAGCACGTCGGATTTTATAATAATAATTAATGGCTTCATTTACACATAATCCCAGATAATTATTTTCCTACCTCATGTCCTGACCTTATCTTGCTAAGTGAGAATTCAAAGTTCTGGCTAAGGAACAATGGTTTACGTTTTGTTGCAAGGTAACAAAATCTATATATATTAAGAGAAATTCATGCGCATGGCTCTAAACAAGAAGAAAAATAACTTAAAAAATAAAACAAATTTCATATGTATATGTATGAACATAAATACTGAAAATCGAAACAAAATCAAAGCACAAAAACAGCGAAAAAACTCAGTCTAGTGTTACACATGATCTATCATATTTTAGGCAATATATATTTACAGGAAATCATCAATGTCCAAACTCTCTGGAATTTCAAACTTCAACAAGCTGCTGTAGCACTCCCTGTCATCCTCAGTACTGCTGCTGTTGACATATGTTGATGGTGAATTCAATGGATCCGGGCTCGTTAAACGCGTTGAAATAACTGAGTCAATGCTAAAATTCTGATAGCCGTTGTTTGCAGAATGGAATCCTGAGTACTCTTCAAGTTCAGGAACTGTAGGATTTGTAGTAGTAATAGTACTATTACAATAAAAGTTGGGCTGTGAAACCAAGCCCCCGTCCAAAGGCAAGAAATTTTCTTGTGAATTTTGGCAGCTAAAAGTACTTGTTGTATTCGGTGAAAACCCTTCCACGTTTGCTAGCATAAGTGGTGCTGTTTCGTTTAGAAATGGGCCCGTAGATGTAGTAGGAGTGCAAGCGGGAATTAGCTCAACTAGATTCTGAAACTGGCTAGGTTGTGACGATAATGTAGGGATAGCTTGGTTTTGTAACAGAGAGCTGCAAAGCTGGTTTTCTTGTAGTTGCTGAAAAAACAGGTCTGAATTTTCTTGTTTCAACGATGATAGAGTGGTGGATAGTCTAAAAATATCAGGATTTAGTAGGGCTTGAGTATTGCCCACCAAGGTTGACAGAGTGAGTAGTGATGATGGGTTACACAAAGCTGAACTCAGAATAGAGGATAGGTCAAGAAGATCAAGACGTGAGGCATGAGTCACTGGGTCAATTCCATTTCTAAGCAACCTTTTCCTTATATGAGTGTTCCAATAATTCTTGATTTCATTGTCAGTTCTTCCTGGTAAACGAGCTGCTATAGCTGACCACCTAAAATTGAAAAGAAACTTGGAATTGTTATCCTAATTATTCAAGTTAATTTATGACTATCATGGCATAAAAATTGTTACTAATGACTGGCATACTAATCCTACAAGATACCAAGGAGAAAAAATATCAATAAAAATCAAAATCCAAAGGGATAGTAGTCTTACTTGTTTCCCAAAATACTGTGAAGTTGAATTATAGTCTCTTCTTCTTCAAATGAAAATCTTCCTCTCTTGATATCAGGCCTCAGGTAGTTTGTCCAACGAAGACGACAGCTCTTTCCACACCTTTGGAGCCCTATACAATGAATGCAACAAGCTAAGTTATAAGAAAAATAAAGCAAAAAATCCATCATCCATAAATTAACGATCACACACACACACACACACACACACACCAGCATTTTTGGGGAGGGAACGCCAGTTTCCAGGTCCCTGAAGTTGAATATAAGCGGTGAGCTTTTGATCTTCTTCAGGGGTCCAGGGACCTTTCTTCATGAGTCCATTTTTGTCACAGCAAGGTGCTCTTCCCATTGATATAGTTCCGTGTTCTTTTTTCTTGCAATAGTGCTTGTGGTTAAGGCTTTGTAAGGAAGGAGACAAGGTTGTTAGAAGGAGAGAAAGTGGGCTAAGCTGATCTTAAAACAGAAAGTGTTCTTGTGGCTGCTAAGAGGAAGATGACCCTTCATATATATATATATATAGAGAGTGGGACAGAGAGATTTCAAGTCAAAAAGATTTGGTGCCGACCTCTGGCCACGTACGTATCTTTCTTCTCCATGTTAATAATACAATAACACACATGCATTATAATATATATGGGTATGCAATCTAGTAATTATGCACAATTACATGATTGATATAAATTAAAAAAGTGACATGTACCATTGATTTTTCTGCCGCAAAAAAGTTTGTAGTGTGTGGGCTGCATGATTTGAATAAGAGGGTGTAAGAAATAATTATTTTTTTATATATAAATATAATAATATAGGTATGGATATCATAATTAAAACTTGATCTCAATTTATAAAAATTGATACATAGTTAACAAATAATTAGGGATTTTTATTGCGATTGTGTTTCAATTTAATAAAAGTTTATGATAAAGGTTAAATTTGAATATGGAACTCCACTATATGTATCTTCACATAAACAAAACTATTATAGAATTACAAGTTCATTCATAAATAATTATGGATGATCTAAAGACTTTAAACAAAAAAAAAATTATTATTCCAATTAATTTCGTTTTATCAAGGAGAAATGCTTCCATCTTCACATCAAGTTCCCAGATTGAAGAAATACTTGTTCTTGAGATTGCAAATACATGTAAAATGAAAAGGGTCAAAAAGCTTTGAAAGTCTGAAAGATACATGCTACAAAAACAGGCAACTTTAACTATCAGCAGATCAAATTGAAGATCATGGTGTGAATGCCTATGAACATAGATGGATTAAACGAAATTTGGATCTTACAGAGAAGCGATAACCGTGTAATGTGTTTGACTTTGTTTTTGCACGAGTCCAAGATGAGAATATTGATTGGACGGTAGAGTGGTTAGACATGATCGGAGAACTTTTTACTCAGTTGCATGGCTGGTTGCTATCATTTATTTTAAATCATTTTCCCATTTTAGAGATGATTAGGCCTCCCTACGTAAGCTTTGATCATCAGCATTTCAGCACAGTACTCTAATAGCTAAACAAAATTAAGTAACCATATGAGATTTACTGTACGTGGAAATATACGAGTACATAGTTGCTATTAAGAACAATGATCACTGCTGGATTCGAAGAGTTTTCAACTACAAAATGACTACTAATCTAGTTCTATAATTAAATAACATTTAATTACTATATCAAGATAAAAAATACAGAAACAAGAATGACAGATAAAGTATATTTTCTTATGCATTATGTTTTGAAAGAATATAAATTGATTTCAAAACAATCTCGGAGTTGGATTCGAAGAGTTAGCTCCGTCTTCATTTCCTCGTGATAATATTTCAACATAATGTCTGCTGCTTTGCCACTGACCTTAACAGGTGTGTTTGTATGAGAGGCCTGTAATCTTCCAAGCTGGTTCAGTCTAAATCTTACTGGAAGTATTATAATAGACCTTGTTAAGAATGATTACTAAGATGCGTCTCAAGAGTCACTTTAACAAAAGAACTCTTTTACTCTGCCATCCTAGTAACAACAATTATGCACATGCTTTATGAAATGAAAAATAATTTTTTTTTTATCAACTACTACCCTCTCCCCCCAACCAAAACGAGACATTGTCCTCAATGTTCTAAGGTAGAAAGATAGAGTATAGAAGATATCACCTGAAATAACGAACACTGACAAAACCTGAAACACACTAAAACAAAAATAAGAAATAACAAAACACAATAATAAAACCAAAAAACACAAGTTTTTACAAACAAAAAAAATTCAAATCGCAGTTGTGAATGTGGCTCACATCTTCCCTTGGTTTTACGTCCAAGAACAGCTTAAACGCCCTCAATGGGTCGGGGATAGGCTTCCCATCCAATTTTCTTAAAAACTGGCAAACAGGGTCTTTTTTAGTCAGATTCCCAAGACTAAGTCAAGTATGTTCTTTATGAAAATGGGTTCATAAGTTATGAATTGCACGATGCTTATCTTGACTATGATGAGACTTAAGAGTCAATAGAAGATTATCTAAAGACTCTCTGTGTTTTGAAATAAATTCCACCTTTTGATAATTTTCACAGTTTTTGCAAAATGCATGTGACTCCTTGAATATGGTTGGCCAGGAAAATCCACTTTGTAAGATTTCTACAATCCTCTTTTTTGATGAAAAATGATCCCTACATGCCTTAGAGTAACAAAATTTAATGAAATTACTTACCTCATTGTCGAGAATGCAGTTTTGAAATATTTGATCAGGACAATAATTGAATAAGTAAGGGTCATCCCTGTCATAACCCAATTTTGGCCCTTTGGATTTTAATTTAATTTTTACAGGGTTTAAAATGAAAAATTAAAAAATTAGAGATTATTTCGATGAAAAGTGTGATTTGTCAACTTCTGTAAAAATTAAGGATTACAATGTCCCTTTGTCATTATAGCCTTATCCTCAAGATAATCCTTATCTTCTTCAAGATAATCCTTACCTTCAAGCTAATTCTTACCTTTTTCAAGATAATCCTTATCTACTTCAAGATAATCCTTACCTTGTTCAAGATAATCCTCAAGATAATGATAGTTGTGTGCTTTTGAATTTGATTCGAATTCGAACTTCAAAAAAGAGAATGAGTTTGATTGAAACTTGGTTTCTCACACACAAAGGGACTCTGACACTATAAATACAGATGTCAAAGGTAAAGAACAGGGGGAGGATAGACCCGAGAATAAAGAATTAACCTAGAAAAACAGAGTAAAAGAAGGAGAGAGAGAGAGAGAGAGAGAGAGAGAGAGAGAGAGGAAAGAAGACGATTAGAGAGAAACCCTAAAAGAAAAAAAAACCTTAAGAGGAGGCCATTACCAGAAACCTTAACAGAAAGAAACATAAAAAAGAAGGGGGCGACGAACTCTATACTAGCCGCCACCCCTCAATCCTTTTTTCTCCCTAATCTCCCTCGACTTCGCCTTCAGCAGCCACACGCCTAGATAAGTTTCCTTCCTTTCTTACTAAAATAATTAACTGGTTACTGTGTTTGCTAGAGGTATGCTTGAAAAAAAAGGACATAGAAAAGAAGGATTAGAGGGACACCAAGAGGAAAACAGAGGAAGAGAAAATAGCATCAAGCCGGCCCTTCACTATCATTATCATCTTTAGTTGCAGCATCAGGTAAGTTGCTCTCTCCCTCCTTACATTTTAATTATTTACTTCCTGTAGCAAAGTGCGTGAGCAGTTCACGCACGCCTATTGGTAAAAACTAAAATAAAATAAAAAATAAAAAATATGAAAATAAAAATATGTATGCATGAATAAAAATAATATAAATTTATTGGTTTATTCACTGACGCCAGAGTCGGGAATAAAAAATATCGATTTAAATTTATTTTATTTTTATGTGTGATGCGCAAAAATAAATTTATTTAATTTGTTTATTCACTGACGTCAGAGTCAGGAATAAAAAAAATAACTGATTTAAATTTATTTTATTTTTTGTGTGATGTGTAAAAATAAATTTATTTGATTTGTTTATTCACTGACGCCAGAGTCAGGAATAAAAAAATATCTGATTTAAATTTATGTTATTTTTTGTGTGATGCGTAAAAATAAATTTATTTGATTTGTTTATTCATTGACGCCAGAGTCAGGAATAAAAAAATAACTGATTTAAATTTATTTTTTTTATAGCTACGTGATATTTACCAACGCCAGAGTTGGAAATATCTGTAGTTAAATATTCACTGACGCCAGAGTCAGGAATATTACATGCAAAACCACCATAGCATAAACCAACAAAACATTAGCAATTATTGATAAAGTCAGCAATGCAGCCTGCCTTAGGCAGGACGCTAAAAGGGGTGATAATATCTTCCCTTTTGCGTAATCAGTCTCGAACCATAGAATCTCTGTTGACCAGTTAGGGTTCCTAGTAACCATAATACTAGGTGGCGACTCCTTAAACAAAGATCATTCACCATCAAAGAATAGGATGCCAGAAATCCATTCTTTCCATTCCAAAATAATTTTTAAGGCCGCCGCGATGTCGGGTGCGACAAATTTCATCCACTCTCTAGCTAACAATCAAAGCCATTGGTCAGATATTATTATATTACATGCACCTATCTATTTTTTGCCCTAGGTCAATATGGTAATTCCCTGAACCTTGCTTGCTCAACTTGTTCACCTTTCTTATGTTTTTACTTCTTGGAACACATACAAGAACTTCAGTACGTTGATTTGATCTCGAAGAACAAGTTAGTTTAGCTAGTAAAGTCATATTTGACAACATGTTCGACTGGAATTAAGATGAAATAGTAATTAAGGAAATTACAGGGAAATAAATGTCCTGATGGAATTAACCACTTAATAATCTAATGAACATTTTAATTAAAACGAAAATGTAAATTAAGAGGGTGTTCTTGTAAAAGAATCATATGAATCTAAAAATTTAAGTAATTAGACGAGATTCTAATATATTATTTTTTAATATAAAATCTTAAATGAAATTTTTTGAAAGTTGAAACTTTCTTGAACTTGTACTACCTTATTTTAATAATTAATTTTAATTAAAATAAAAAATAAAAGATAAAAATAATGAGATCCAAACTCATAATTATTTTATTATTAAATTTTAATATCATATCAAAAACTTATTTTAATTTAAAAATCTAAATTGTTATGCCAAGTCTTAACACATGATCTATTATATTCTATAACATCCCTAGCAACGTTGTCATTAACCATTATTAATAGAAATAACATCGAATTAAGAATGTTATACATATATTCTAGGTATCTAATACAATACAAAACAGATTTATTATTCAAACTATGATCTTAATTATCTAGTCAAGCTCAACAGCGGAAAGAAGAAGAAGAAGAAGAAATCTTAGTCCCCTGTCTCCCTGTTTGCTGTCTACGTGACAATGCCATTTAATTTAAAAGATTAATTACATGTATATTTAAGTCTTTAGATTACCATGATGACAGGTGCCTGCGCGTATACACGTTAAATTATTAAGAACATAAACATATAGATTATGTGAATCTTCTATTCATCTACCATTTATAAGGCTGTAATATATCCATCGATGACCCTGTTGTGGAAAGTTCCTGAAAGCAGTTCGTCATCATAATTTTTTATATATAATGCATGGCTTATAAATCTAATATTTGCTTACATAACATATACTATTTCAGGTAATTACTTGTCACGAATCTAGGGTTTGCTTGTGCATGGCTTACTCTTTAATTATATCTATGGTCATTAAACATCTTAAGAGTTGACTTAGCTATGTATTATATAATGCCAGAATTAAGTGTGTGTGTGTGTGTGTGTATGGTAGTTATACCTATGTTGTTAAATTCTTGCTGGAGATAGCCAAGAGCTCCAACAAACTTTGAATAATGGTGGGTTTTTAATTTCATCTTCTCAAGGTATCATGATTTAAATCTTTTGAATTCACATGCATGCGTATGAAAAATAGAGGTTGATTTGCAAGGCATGAGACAATATTATTCTATGTACTTGTAGTTTATTCTACGTACTCAATAGAAAACATGAGGCAAATCAAAGGAATCTTTAGCTACAAATTCTCTCATGTATAAAGAATTTATAGGATGATCTAAGAAGATAAACTTAAATTTTTTTTATATTAATGTTAATGTTACTTTGATTAATTTTATATATTTTTAAATTAATAATTATATAAATTTTTAATAAATAATATATTAGCAATTACATGACTTAAATATAAAACTAGTAAGAGAAATAATTTATTGATTTCAAACACTTATTATTAAATCATATGGTTAAGATAAATTTAATTTTTTATTTATTTACGTGGAGTGTCCGGGTTAGTTTATGCACATTACGACTAATCCCATAATCCATTGAATATCTTGTAAATCTAGTAAATAAGTAAAGTAACATGTAAATGATAGACATACACAGTAAACTTAATTTTGATCCAGTATTATGATAAGATGAGCTAGGGCACGTGGACCTCTAGCTAGGTTTGCGGCAGAAATTTACATGATCGATATCAAAATTACACGTAAATGATTTGCTGCTGGTGTTGACGAACGATGCATTTGTGTCTTTGGCCACCAAAATACTCGTTGATATGGCGATGCATTTTTTTTAAAGCACGAATGAGGTTTATGTTCAAAATTCAAAAGAGGAAAGTACAGAGAAAACTACCACAGATAGGCTTTTTCTGCAATGAACGTCTTCTCTAGAAATGCCTAAATTCACCATGGATTTTAGTAATGAGTTTTTTTCTCCTCAACTGTATATTTTTTCGCCATTTTAATGACCACTCACATCTAATTTGTTGCAGAAAAATATAATTTAAAAAAGAGGACTAAAATAAAAAATATAAAAAAAATTAGGTGGTTTTAATACATTTTTAATCCATTTAGTTTTTAAAGTTTTAGTTTTGATCCAAAAGTTTTAGTTTCAATCCAAACATCAATTTGTTTATTTTTTAGTTGATGAAATAGGAAGTCATTAAAAAACAGTGAAAGAGAAAAAGTGAAAAAGAAAGAAAATTATTAGATGACTACATTTCAAACACAGAAAAATTGTTCTTCATGCTAATAGATGTTAATAGGTTTTATTTGATAAGAGAATTTTTATTGGGATATTTTTTCCCTTCATTTTGCCAAAAAAAATCAGGGTTAAGAAATGTTTTTTGTTTTGGTTTGATTTTGTGTTTTTAAACAAATTTTAGGGTGTTTTGATCGTTGATCAATTTTTTTTTACATTATAAGGATGTTTAATAAGTGTTTTTAGATGAAAATAAGTCAAAAATAATATTTCTAGATAAAAAACACTAGCTTAATTTTCTAATTATCCGTCCATTGGTAAAAAACTAGACAGTTTGACAACAAGTTATTTGCCATGATAAGTTACCTATTATTTACCATAATAGACGATGCATTATTTGTAATTATTAAAAAAAAAATTAAGGATAAATAGCATGTCAATTCATCTCTATTTTTCAAAAAAAAAACCAAAATGTCAAGCGTGTGGGCTAGGCCATGCAGGCTCTGACCTTTTCTTTTATTGAGCCAAGCAAACATGCCACCCATGCCCAAATATATGATCCTTTTTTTTTTAACTTTAATTTATTTTTATTTAATTGTGTATTAATTGAAATAGATTGATTCAATGCACGTGGGAGATGCTCAATCTAACAAGTATTTAATTTTAATTAAGATTAATTAAAATAAATAAATAATTTTTAATAAAATGTTTAAACAAAATTTTATGATTTCTAATAAAATGTTTAAACAAAATGTTGTTTAATATTTACTTGGATTACGAATAAGATTGCAACATTTTATTTCCTGATATTAGTAGATGTTCTTTTAGTTTAATCTCACCTAATATTTTTTTATTTAATTTAATTTAATTGTTTTCTTATGCATATTTATTTTTATTAGTATTCCATTAAATAAAAATTGGTTAGAAGAAACGAATTTCTTATAGATAACTGGCTCTATGGATCATATTTTGAGACCAAACTACTTGAGTTAAGTTTTTCTATTTAGTATTTGGTTAATATTATTTATTTTTTCCTTGGTTTTTTAGTAAAATTATAATATTTTTTTAATATTAGTAGGCATTCTTTTTTAGGCAACCTTGCAAAGGTTTTTTCCTTATATTTTACTCAATTTTTTTTCATGTGTATATCTGTTTTTATTATTATTTGATTATATCAAAAATTAACTTCAATAAATAAAATTATTAAATGCAGTTAAATTAGGTTTATGACATGTATTATAAGATCAAATATTTTAATTATTTATCTCTTATTTTTTTAATTTAGTTTTTTATTATCACAAATGACTTCATTTTTATGTTCATTGAAACTATATACTCTCAATAATTTAAACGTATACATTATCTTTTCGATATATAATTAAAAAAATTGTAAGAACGGGCCGAGTAGCAGGAGACACAAACCATTAACGAATCTGGTGGGAGATTACCCTTTCTAAATAACAATTAGATCATGGGCCTAGCTAGTATTACTAGAATGTCCAAAATTCAGCACTCCAACACCCAAGTTAGCTCATATTTTTTTTTTTATTATCATTCAATAAACTTTTAAAAAATAAAAAATAAAATTAAAATTTTTAATAAGTTTTTGTCGTGGATAGTTTATTTTTAATGGATTGTAGATTTACTTTTGATTTATATAATTTTTTTTTGTTGTAAAATTCCATCCATCATTATAAGAAAAGAAACTCAAATGGACTAGAAACTTGATCTAGTTATAAGTTGTCATGATTAAAGGTTCCACATAATTTGACCCCATTTTTTAGTTTTTTAGTTGGAGGTTATTTTTCTTTCTAGCAAATGGAAAATTGGGCTTTGGATTAATTAGCTTAGAAGTGATATAAAATCTATAGTTGGGCTGAGCTATCACAAATATGGCCCTAACTTTGTCCTCAAGTTTATCATAATGGGCTGAGCCCAAACCATGAAGTTCGATTCTACCACTCCTTCCAAAAATTGTACTCAAAGGTCAGATGGGTCTTAGGACTTTGATCCCTGCCTGGTCGACAGATGGCAGTATTGGCTTTTCAAGGTAACTCAAGTATCGAAAATGGTTAAAAGCATGCAGGACTGCTAGCTAAGTTGTTCTTAAAATGTTTATTATTTATAAATATGTTTAAATAATTTTTTATATATTTTTTTAAAAAATTTATATTATTTAAAAATATAAAAAAATATCAGTTTAAAACTAAAAAAATATAATTTGAAGCGATACTGGTCTAAATCTATCTCGCCCTGTTAATTTATCAATTTATTTTAAATAATTTTGAATATGTAATTATTAATTATGATGCATTTTATTATTTTATTTTTGTAAAGTAAACTTCAAGAATTTTTTAAATTTTTATTGAAAAATTATTGTTTAATACTTCTTTGACTAAAAAAATTGAAACAACTTATTTTAAGATAAATCTAGGATAACTCGTCCCAATCCTATAATTAAAGACCCAACCGGGTCAGAGCTGACAACTTCAATTAGACCTCGGGCAACCTTTCTAGTTGGCAGCCACGTAAGCTAGAGTCCCCACCTCCCTGGGGTTCGCGTGTCATGTTCCCCTTCTTCTTCTTTTTTTTTTCATGCTAGCCCTAAGTTTCGATTAAAAAAAAATTAAGAAGGAAATGAAAATCAAAATAATAGACTGCAAATGCTGACACGGTTGGTGATAGCTAATGAAAATCAACAGGCACTGCCTCTAGCCTTTCTCGATTTTCTTTGAGTTAATTGGGTTTCCGTAGAACGTATCATCTTCATTAATGAACACGCAAATATTTCCAGGAATCATTTTATCGAGTTCATCATTCCAAGCCTTGAACATTCATTCTCCCATCACCATCGAATAGTTCTACCCTTTTGCTGAAAACTTAATATTTCCCCCGAATTCTAGTAAGCTTGAAATCCGTTATTTTAGAAGGCGATTCAGCTTCATTAATCTTCACTGAATCTAGCTAGCAGTGATTTTGCACTATAGAATTCTCACCAGGACGACCTATGTCAAATGACTACTCAGTTTTTCCAAATGCAGCGTTCAAAGTCGTGACGCTAGGTCTTCCCAGATGATGAGGGTTTCTCATGGGATTCAACATCCAACATGGGATAGGTGATGGTAGCACAGTAAGCAGTTTTGCAAGGATGTGGGCTTCAATCACAAAAGCAGGAAGAGATCCAGATGAAGCATTTTTTAGGGCTGGTCAATTCGTGCCATATTATGATATTAGGACTCGGTTAAGGGACCAGCCTGAAGGACTTGAACTCGAGGTCGACATTGTGTGAAATCATTTTAAGAAAACTAGTATGAAGGATCACAACCTCCGCCACCTTCCAATAAGGTTCGAGCCACGTTTACAATGGGTCAAACCACTGCTCAACAGCTCGAGAAAATGGCGATAACCAATACCCTCTCGATCACATATATCAACTTTCACTGCTTACGTGTGGTCTTAATTGCATGTCAAAGGCAGTAACGGCAACTGATGAAGAGGAAGGAGGTGATAATGAAACGGAGCCCTTCATTTTCATGGCAGATTGTAGAGCTCGTTTGGAGCCGCCCCTACCTCCTAGCTAGTTATTTCGGCAATTGCCTTGCGCTTGTCTTTCCTAGATATTGACGCGTCCATATCAATACGACAAAAAAAAAATCATTATTTTTTGAATAAAAAAAAACATTAACCTGGGATTTGAAGATCAACTCTGTACGTAAACCAGGTTCTTTTCAAATCACTCTTCGAATTGAGTATTACAGCTATAATTTTCACAGAGATTTTAGATGAAAATCCAAAAGTGTTGTTTAATTTGTAGAATCAACACATATTAAGTGTTTTTGTGATCATATTAAGTTAAAAACCATCATAAAATAAATCAAAACCATTAAATTAATTATCCAAAATAACAAGCACTATGATGAGAGTTTCTCATCCATATGAAGTTGCTATAAAACAATAGATGAAAAACCCAGGTTCAACAACCACCAAAATAATTAAAAAAAAAACATATATATTGTAGACACAATCACACATCAATACTAGAAAAAATTAAAAAATATCAATGAAATGGATGATAAAACACCATCATTATCAGAAAGTTTATGATTACTTCTGCTTTTTCTTATTTATTTATTGATTTTATTCTTCATTAGCTTATTTCATTTAATTTTTATTTATTTTTTTAATTTTTTTAATTTCTTGATTGATTTTTTTTTTAATATCATCCCTCGATACTTGAATGATTGAAAGTTTTTCTTCATGATGTTTTTTATTTACCTTCTATAAGGTAATTCTGATCTTATGATTTGGATCATGGGTTTTGAAAATTAGCTCGATTTGACTTCAGTATTATTTGAAGTTTTTTAAAAAAAATTAATTTTTTTTCAATTTCATCCTTCAATATTATGTTTTGAACCTTGAGTCTTCCATTTTTTTTTATATTTTTTTATTAAGTTATTATAATCTCATACTCTGAATTGCGGGTTAATCAAATTAATTTTTTTTTAGTTTCACTTTTCATCATTTAGTTTGCTTAGAAGTTGACATCTAATTTTTTATTCAATTATTTTTATAAAAAATTATCTCAATCTCACAATTATACCATGAATTTGGGATGCTCACTCAAGTTGGGTTATTTTGTTCTTTTTTAAAATTAATTTTTTAGTTTGTCCTATATTTGATTTATTAATTATTAAGATTCAGATTTTTTTTAATTTTTTATTTATAAGGTTATTTTTAAAATTAATCAAGTTTATTAAATCTATTTGAATTAATGACCCGAAATGAGATTCTTCTTACTCTTTAAGCTATTTTCATTGCCTAGATATTCTTTTTTTATATTAAGAGAAATCTTGCCTGACCCACAGCACAGCATCAGCTTCCTATTTAGTTTGTTTTCACAATCAATAAAGTATGATGAACAGTTATAATCTAACTAGAGAGAATCATTTTTGTCTATTATCATATGCTTGACCACGCCTGCCCACCGTCCGCGGCGGCAAATTGTTATTTTTCATTCTTTGGTCCAAACCATCCTCATCAGCTGAGCAATCTTCCAGTTCTTCCTTTGCGTACAGAATAAAAGGGATTTTTTTTTTCCACATATAAAACACGAGTAAAATTTTTAATTTTTTATGAATGAGAAAATTCACCGTGCAGGAATGGATTTCGATTGCTTTGAATTTTCCTACTCAGACGCAGGAATTGTAGACAACTGAGAATTACAAGCAACTTTACAAGGACGATTTTGCTTTTATTTCTTTCTCTTTGAAACCTAGTTGGTCTTTAAATGTTTAAATTAGTTATTGACATTCATAGAAAATTAAATCGCCTTTTATGAATTTGATAGAATCTTCATTGTCTCTCTTAACCCCACACCACGTCTCTCTCTCCAAGCAAAGCATCTTCTGCCTATACCAAGATTTTCATATTTGTTAGCCACCTTTGCTATGGGCAACTCTCTTCCATCCAAGATCAGCAAAGTAAATACTATTTCTGGAGACAAGCGCCATGAACAGAGTAAACGAAGAACTTCATGTTTCACAGCATACAAGGTACGCCCTCCCTCCCTCTCTCTCTCATATCGTTTCGGTTCATCATAATTCTGCTTATGGTATTGTGTGCCAACAAGTTTCAAGAATCATGCATAGTTCCTCGCGTGTAACCTACCTTAATCTCTGCAATATTTATGATAGAGATAAGTCATTGTTGTTGATGGAGCAATATTGGGTTATATTTGACATTTTAGCGTCAATGTTGGCATGTAGATGAGAAGTTTTTTTCCTTCCCATGTGCCTTATAAGTTCTGGAGGTGTACTATGAGGAACTCCATATCAAGCCACTAAAAATTATTTAACATCATGCTCGTTGCTTGATCCAATCCATGTCAAAAAAAAAAAAGCGCTATTATTAGGTATTCATGCAGTAATGCAAAGAGAATTGGGATGTTCTGGAGTGACTTATATTTATTTTTTGACATTTTAAGAGTATATTTTATCTGGAAAAGAGTATTGTATTGAATTTTTTAGTATTTTTTTAATATTGATATACTAATATCAAAATTAAATCATTTTAATATATATTTTTAAAAAATATTAAACACCACAATACCAAACCCATACTAAATTAATAGAGTTAAATTTATAGCATTTAATTATTGTTTTGCTACAAATAAGATAAAAATAGTAAAAATAAAGACAATATATCTATAAATATTCACTATAAAATTATTTCAGAGATAAAATTATTTATGTATTTATTTTTTTCTTTAACTAAATATATACATTTTTTTTTATTTTTATCTTTAAAGATAGGTTTATTGGCTAAGGAAGTTTACTCTTTTCTTTTTTTTTAATTTCTTGGATTTAAAATTTAAAAATAAATTTAGAAAAAATTATTAGATTCTTTTGGTAAATCAAACCATAATTATTAAATTCATAAAAGAGATATATCATTTCTGTTGAGACAATAGGATCGATTTCTAGAAGGATTGAATAATGATCCTCTAATGGTATATAAGCTCCAACCACATCTCGACACCTCCTTCTATGGTCTCATCACCGTCAACATCTTCTTATTCTTTCTTTTGTTTTCATTCATTCTCCACTATAGCAAATAATAACAAATAGAAAAACTTCGGGTTTTATTTCATGATTTCACATTATTTTAAATTTAACCAAATATAATTTATTTATTTATTTAACTTAATCAGGTGCCATTATGTGATAGAAATTAAAAAAATATACACTTAAAATCAGAGGAGAGAAAAAATATTGGATTCTTAAACCTAACGCCCGTAATGCCAAGAAGGACAACACATCAGCATGGACCCCACCCCAAGTGGAATCTGACGACATCACCTTCTTAGCGCGAAAACAAAAATAACAGGGAGCGTGATTCACATTCACAAACGTGGATTCCGCTCAGTGGACAAAAAACCGAGTCAACTGCTGCCCCTCTGTATTGCTATAATAAGAGAATTGAATTCTCTCTCTCCAACTAAATCAAAATTCTCAGAATCGAATTACTCTTTCAATCAAATTTCGTTTTTTTTTTTTCCGGCTAGATGGAAGGTCCATTGACGACGGATTCGGTTTCAGATTCGGATTTCCTTAAGGAATTTTATATTCCTAATTACATTTTGGTTCCTGATTCGAAATCCGATTCCACTCCTCCACTTCAGCTACCTCAGTGTCCGGTTCTGGTTTTTATCAATTCCAAGAGTGGTGGTCAGCTTGGTGCAGATCTTTTAAAGACTTATTCTGCTCTTCTTAATGAAAATCAGGTGAGGCTTTTTTTTTTTTTGAGTTTCTGTTCTCTGATGACAAATCGGTGATTTTTTTATGTTTTTAATGGACTTTTTAGGTTTTTGATTTGGGGAAGGAAGCGCCGGATGTGGTGTTGCGGAGGATTTATTTGAATTTAGAGAAATTGAAATCTAATGATGAATTTGCTGCTAAAATTCAAGAGAAATTGCGAATTATTGTAAGTTTTATTTTTATTTTTAATTTTAGGTTTTTAGGTGGTGTTTGGATTCCTGAATGTGAATGTAATTGTGTTTGTTTTATTTTATTTTTTTGTGTTGAAATATTTTTGTTTGGATTAATTGTTTTATTTTTTATTTTTAAATTTATGAGTGTTGAAATGTTTTTGTTGGGATTAATTGTTTCATTTTTATATTTATGTTTGTTGAAATGTTTTTGTTTGGATTAATGTTAGGTTGCTGGTGGAGATGGAACAGCTGGATGGCTTCTTGGTGTTGTTTGCGATCTTAAATTATCGCATCCGCTGCCGATTGCTACTATGCCACTGGGGACCGGAAACAATCTTCCGTTCGCGTTTGGTTGGGTAAGAAATAATGTCAACGAATTTGAAATGGAGGGTGTAATTTGAATGTTTCGAGATTTCTGGAATTGATGGTGGTTTGAGTGATGTAATATGAGAATTAGCAATCTGGAAGAACTGGAGTGTAATATGAAGTGTATTTGCAGGGAAAGAAGAATCCAGGAACTGATGATCAGGCTGTGATGGCTTTTATGAAGAAAGTAAAGAATGCCAAGGAAATGAAAATAGACAAGTTAGTTAGCATAACCATCTTTGTGTTTGTATGTGCATGCATAGTCGTAGCTTTGTCTGGTTACATGACTTGGATTAATGTTCTTGTGGGGATAATTCGCTTAGGATTTGATTTCTTGAAAATCTCTTTCTGCAGCATAAGTTTGGTGTCTGATTGAACAAACATGGGGTGATTGATTTATATTTTGGTTCGTCATTGCTTGCTTCATTTTTATCTTGACTTACATATTTGTTTTTTATGTTCTTGTTCGAAATTCAGCTGGCATATTCTCATGAGGATGAGAGCTCCTAAAGAAGGTTCCTGTGATCCCATTGCACCTCTTGAACTACCACATTCTCTGCATGCAGTTCACCGTGTTTCTCCAACAGATGAGCTCAACATGGTAGTGCAGTCTACATTGCCCCTGAGAACTTTTTTTTTTTTTTTGGAAAAGTGCTCTTAAGAACTGTCTAAAACATTTCTTGGCCATCATTTTGCTTATAATCAGGACACTGCATTTGATGTCCGTGCAAAATCCAGTAGTAATTGTCTATTTGAACCCCACCACTACTTTTCTACTCTTTCAAATTAAAATTCTTCGACCTTACACTTGAGCCTGGAAATAACATATACTTTTTCGAAGACCTCACTTGTTTTCTTTGTGCTGGTGGAGTCTTTGATATCTACCAAGTGCCTGCTCTGATACCAAAGGTAGTTCCTTTGAAGGAGATTGTATAAGAAATTGCATTTACGGTAGACTGACAATTGGATTTCTTTGGTGCCATTTAAACCAGGCCCAAATAAAATTCAATAGTGTGTATTTGCCTACATCATAAATAACTAAATACTGTGTCCTTTTTTCTGCTTTAGCTTTTGCTTCAGCTTTAGTGCAAAACCATTGATAAAATCGGAAGACTGCTACTGAGAATGTGTTTTATTTATTGTCATTAATTTTTTTTGTACAATTTTTCTACAAGTGAGAAAAACAAAATTCATTGACTTCCAAGAGAGTACTATCTTTATTGAAGAAAAGTGAGGACAAACCTTAGAATCGTTCTGTTCTCCACTTTAACATATCTACTTCTTTGAATATAAGCTGCATCATGCATATCTTACAAAATTGTTTTGGTTGCTTCACAGGAAGGTTATATCACATTCCGTGGGGGATTCTGGAACTACTTCAGTATGGGTAAGACTTCTATCTTGGACCAAGTATAAATTCTTTTTATTTTTCTTATTGGCCAATTGAAACCTTAAAAGTACATATAGTTGTCATCATAATTCATTTTTGGGTTATTCCCCAAAATTTTACCCTTTTTCCTTTTAAAATTTTTTAAAAAATAAGAAATAATAATAGCAAGAAAACTAGTATTTTAGCAAAAGTAGGAAAATCAAGCTATAATTTTTTATGGAATTGAGAGCCTAATTGTACCCTGTTGTACCCAAGATTGAAGAGATAATACAAATTCAAGATCAAATTAAATTATTATTGGACGAATCTATATAAGAATCAAGCCTAAATATATAATTAGATTATTAATAGGCCAATTTGATTTAATCAAGGACCAAATTAAAGTTTAATTATGTTTAAGAATTAATTTGGGTCTAATTCAAAGGTGTAATTAGGTGCAAGGACTTAATTATACTTTAAATGGGTCAAATTAATTTGATGAGGGGGCTTAATTGGTGAAAAAATAAGTTTGGAAGTTCAATATAAGCTTAATTTAAAAGATTGGAATTTTAGAGGACTAAATTTAATTTTTACAAAGTGAATTGATTCCAATCAGGGGTAAAATCGTAAGAAAATCAAATTTTTAGGGTCAATTAAAGAAATTAACAACTAAAGATTATTTTGAAAAAGATGCTGAACTTTGGGGATCCAATTACTTTAAATCAGAGGTGAAATTGAAGAAAATCAAAAGTTTAATAGTTAATTTATGTAAATCCAAACTTAAGAACTCCAATGAAAAATTAAAAGTTTTTTAGGGATAAAATTGCATAAAATTAAAAGTTTAGGGTTAATTAAAGTTGCAATTGAAAGGAATTAAAAGATGAAGGATCAAATGGAATTTTGAAAAAATCCTTGAATTAAAACCTTAAAAGTCAAAACGATGTTGTTTCATTTAAATGAAACGGCATGTTTTGACCAAACATTTTAAAAAAAAAAGACAAACCACATGACTTGTTGTCTTATCTCTTATTCATCCTCTTCGTCATTTTCACCTGAAAAGATTACTTAAAGGGCTACTTTTTAGATATATTTAATGTTTAATCTCTTCATAAATTTAACAAAGCTTGCATGAAAATACATGAAAATAATAGTGTGACACTTGACCATGTCCTATGGTTTTTTCTAGCCGATTGACGCTAAAATGGCTGTGATGTCAACCCAAAAAAGCCAATTCTAGCAACAAAAAAGCCAATTCTAGCAACATTTAACTGTCAAATTTAATAGTTCATGATAGTCATTTGAGCCAATGATTTGTCTTTTCCAGCTAAATCAAGGATCAACATTTGTTCTCAAAAGAGACACAGTGTCCATTTTCTATCGGTTATAAGTAATGATAGATTTCATGTGTTGAGGAGAAAGAATTTGAAAGCTAGAGTCTAAAAAAACCAGTCATCTGCCCTATTTCCATCCTTTTCTCTCCCCGCTAGCTTTCTCCCACGTTCTTTGCCGCCATCACCAGCATCACATTGAACCTCCCAGCATGACCATCAACCATCCCCACGCCTCTATTACCCACCCCACACCCCAACCCTAGTTTTGCATACAGGACGGGAATTAATTAATTAAGGTCCTGCAATTGTTGGAAAGGCTTGGGCTGGACCTGTTTTGGCACAGTTCATATGGCCGGGTCGGGTTTAGTGTAAACCCGTGGTTGGCCCAACCTGACTCAGCTAGGTTTGGTCCAAATCACTAGGTTGAACCCAACCTAATATATTTAATAATAATATAATAATATTAAAAAAGAAAAAATTTCAAATTCTTCAAATGGCATTTTAAAAATATTTGCGGTCTCTCACATGTTTTTCCAACTATTTTGCATAATATAAAGTTGTATATTTATATTATAAAATACAAAATTCGATATTGAAATATTCAGTTTTCTCTTAAATATTTTTTTAAAATTTGAAAATTTTAAAAATTCAAAAACATATTAAATTAATTTCCTCTTAAGAAAACAAAAATATTTTGTTTTCATGTATACGATTGAATTCTAAAATTTTTCCAATGATATTTTCATTGAAAAAAAATTGCATCTCATATTTTAAAATGTAAAATTGATATCATTACCAGTTTATGATTATTCTTTAGGATTTGGTTAAAATATCAAAAAACTTTCACTAATCATTTTGTTCACTTTATATTTAAAGTGTTAGGATTTATCTATAGACTTTAATATTTGAGGGTATAAAATTACATAATAAAATATATCCTCATATATTTAAGATACAAAGCGTAAAATAAATACGATACTAAAATTTAGACTTTAAAACAGTTAGAATTTAACCCGATAGGTAGAGATTTCCTCACGAGGGGAGATCTATCTTGAAATGTAGACGAGATTAACGAATAGAAACTTGACTTAGAAAAACAATCAAACAATAACACAACTTACCTCAAGTAGGGTGCACTGATAGCGATATATCTTTCCTTGCACAGCGATGCATCTTTCCTGGACTCTTGTAGACCATATATTTTCTAGTAACTATAATATTAGGTGAGGATTCATAAACCTTATAATTATAATTTTATGATTATATTCAAAACTCTTTTCTAACACATCCTCTCAGAAGGCAAACCATTGCCGCTCAACGGCGCACATGCCCTCCGACATCTTTCATGGTGCCTCTAAAGTATAGTGTACTTTATTAGTATTTTTGAACTGCAAGATAAACCCCGTGTCTTATTTATAGAGTTTGCTCTAGAGGTTTAGAATCTCTGAGTTCTTGTTTCTTTTATGAAATCATCAATTCATTGAAAACATCTGAGATAGTGGAGACGTTGAATATTTAATATCAGATTATAATTTTTTAATATCTACCCTATATGCATGTGATTATAAGCATTAAGATGTAAATTTGAATTATATAGAGAGGATTTATTTTGTTTTGTTGTATCTTCTAACTTCGATTACAAAATGCCACACCGTAAATATGTTTTAAATAACAAGGAATGTCAATTTAACTTTTTTTAAGTTCAAAATCTTCTTTCTTGAAGCATGCCATGAACACTTGGATTTCAGAAATTTTACACTTTACCCCAAAACGTTTTTCTGACGTAACCACGACTTGTATTCTGTTGTTTGCAGGTATGGATGCCCAAGTGTCATATGCATTTCATTCTGAGCGGAAGTTGCATCCTGAAAAATTCAAAAATCAGTTGATTAATCAGGTACTGCAATGTCTTCTACATTCCTAGTGCATTTTAAAAAATTGAATTAAATATCACGGTAGTTCAATTATACTTAACTGTTGAAGAAAGGATATCAAATTTTGATCTAATTCTTCACCAAAACACGGGGCTTCTCCGCAGTCTACCATTAGGACTGTGGTTGGTAGGACAATAATTGGTCTGCTAAAGACTACAATACTGTTCGTTTGATAACTTGTCCCTACTTTTGTACATACTAAATGGTCCACACAAAGTGAAATACTGCTTTCTTAATTATTGTTTATTTTCTCCCTTTGGAAACAGAGTACCTATGCAAAGCTTGGTTGTACACAAGGATGGTTTTTAGCTTCTCTTTTTCACCCTTCTGAAAGGTTAGTGGATAAAATGCAAAACAGGGGGGGAGAGAGAGAGAGCGACGGGCATAAATTCTGTTGTGTTACCTGGATGCATGCAATATTACTTTCTGCGCTGTATATTGGGATTTCAGCTGGTATCCCTTTGAGAAGAGATAGAGCTATAAATAAGACAAATATATTTCATTGTCTGAGAATTTAGAGGCTCGCTGGCAAATCCTATAGCTAATCATGTTATGATAAATGCTGCATGCCTCAGCAAATTATGTAATAGCAGTGATTCTTCATTACAGGAACATAGCGCACCTTGCTACAGTGAAGATCATGAAGAGGCCTGGTCAATGGGAAAAGCTTCATGTACCTAACAGGTAACTCGGTGGTTATGTGCTTCAGTTTTATGGATCGTGCATCACTTTTCCATGACTGCTAACTTCGAAGAAATGTTTAACGCTTCTAAGTTTCCACTGAAACTAAATATTGCTTAGAAAAAACTTTCTAAATAAAAAACTATAAAATGTTTTGTCTGTTGACATCCCCTCCTCTGTTTTTCTACGAACAGCATTAGGTCAATTGTATGCCTTAACTTGCCCAGCTTTTCTGGTGGACTAAATCCATGGGGGACACCAAATAGCAACAAACGACGCGACGTCAGTTTTATCTTTTCACTTGCTTATCCACTTTAAATTTTAGTTTTCACGGAAACTAAATAATTTAATCTCATGAACGTTTATTTTACTGAGGAAAATCTGATCAATTGGCCTCTTATATTCGTTTCAGAGAGGCTTGACTCCACCTGTTGTTGATGATGGACTTATCGAGATTGTTGGTTTTAGAGACGCTTGGCATGGGCTTGTTTTGCTTGCTCCAAATGGACATGGAACTCGTCTTGCACAGGTGAAAAAATAAAACTGTAAATGAAATTCTTCCCTGATTTTAAATGGCGCTTTCTTTATGGATATCAGAAATTCATTCACGAAGAGGAAACCAAGATCGATTACTTATTCATGGATATAAAGGAATCAATCAGTGACCTAAGATGGAAATGTGTTCTGTGATTTCTTGGTTCATACAAGAAATCAAAATGTCTCATAAAAATGGCATTACATCATCTGTAGATTAATCTTCTAAACCCGTCATTCTTTTGCTTTTGGCACTAGGCACACAGAATCCGCTTCGAGTTTCACAAAGGTGGCGCTGACCACACATTCATGAGAATGGACGGGGAACCCTGGAAGCAACCACTACCATCGGATGATGATAATACTGTGGTGGTAGAAATCTCTCATCTTGGCCAAGCCAACATGCTTGCCACCGATGATTGCAGGTCTAAAAGTGTCAACGATCCTTCACCGCCATCCTGTCATGATGCAGAGAAAGATAGTGACGAGGAGGACTCGGTACTAGCCGAAGAGTTCAGGAAATTTGGCGCAGCTGATACATTCAGGATCCCAGATGAAGTTGACATTTCTCATCTCAGTTAAACCTTTAGATATTCATTTTTTTCTCTGTGATTTGCTTACATGTTTTATTGGGTTGATTCTCTCATGGTTTTGGAGTTTCATTTATATCATTTTTCATCCATATTGTTACTGAAATTGATTGTAAATTTATCCATTAACCAATTGATAATAAAACTGGTGGTTTAAAACTATTGCAATTTTATTTTAGGATTGCTTGGTACCTTGCCAAAAATTACTGTTGGTGAAACAGGTATTTGCAGGTGTTATGGTTATTGGTTCCTCCAAACGTCGTCAAATTTTTCATTTCAGTCCTAAAAGTTTTGAAATTTCTTAAATCTGCCCTTAACCTTAAAGCTTATTTCATACAAAATGTGCTTTATTTTTATAATTTTACAAACATCGGACTTCATTTTATTTTTAAAGATTTATACTGTAACACCATAATCGTCCTCACAGCGTTTTATTTAGTTTTTTTCCCTCTTGGTTGCAACTTGGTTATTGTTCCATCAGGTAAAATCAAAATACGAAAACCAAAAATGAATTGAAGTCAATTGTGATTGAAATTCACATGGCAGCAGCTGTCTCTTCCCTTCATATAAAAATTCCGGTTGAAGGGTTCATGGAATGTTTTCCAGCAATTGAGCTTCCTTTTCTCATTGGGTTTGAATTGGATCTTGTTTGTTTGAGCAAATTGTGGTTAATTTTGAAGATTTTGTGGTTTTCAGTGGTGATTCCGGTCTTCCTGAGGTTAGGTAAGTGTAGGCAAGAAGTGTATGAGCAGTAATGAGGATGGAGAATAAGTTGGAGAACGCGAAAAGAAAATTGGAGGTTGGTAGCTTCTCTTGCCCTCAAAACTGTAGGCAAGAAGTGTATGAGCAGTAATGAAGATGGAGAATAAGTAGGAGAAAGCGAAAAGAAAATTGGAGGAGATTGGTAGCTTCTCTTGCCCTCAAAACCCAGATTCTTCACTATAGATTTTTCTTCTCTTTTATTCCAATCTCTTTTATTATGTTTGGTTAGAGAATTAAACCAGATAGAACAAAAAAAGTAGTTTTTGAAACAAAAAAGACTAATTCATTTCTTGAAACTAGAGGGACTAATTTATAATTGACTCCTCAACATGATCACTTTACCTCCAAATCACACGCGCACACGCACACAGATATATATATATAATATGATTTATGAAACAATGAACACGGGTCAAGAGTTCATCTTTCTTGCTTATGCAAAAAGATTTACTGGATTATCACTTACTATAGTGATTCATGAAATCATTGCATTATATCCCATTTGTATCAGTAAAATTTTCCATTATAATAAAGTAAATACTCTGCATTAATTTCCCAACATATACCTACATCATGATCATTAAGAACCCCAGAAGCAACTCCTACCAACTGACTTGATGAAGCCATCATAATTGACACAAAAGGACAAAGATAGTAATGTGGAAGTCCCTGTACCTTGTGGAGTGGGGGAAATTTGGTGCAGCTGATACTTTCAATCTATATCTCAAGTACAATTATATTTGGTTCATGGTGACATGACCTGACTTCTGTCCCACTTTCTCACTGAGACAGCTTTGTCCCATCTGCTCACTAAATATTATCCTAAAATATCTCTGTTTTTATTTGCTTACTCTCCTTGTCAGGGTCAATTCCCTAGGGGGGTTTGGGTTCCAATTGCATACGCAAATTCGTAACCGTGACTAAAATTTTAGTTACCAAAATGTCTTTCACCAATTAACAATAGTAAAAGTCCATTCTCCTGTAGCAAATCAAATTTTGAAAATGATTCACAGGTTCAGTACATGTTATTTTCAGATACTCCCATTTAAGAGGATGCATACTTGCAGCTAACAGATGCAATTCAGGCTGATGCACAATTATGTTTTTGTCTCTGTAGCATGTGCTTATCCCCAGTTGAATAGATTACTATTTCATTTCTATAGTATTAGCAAAATTATGTGCTTATCACCAGTTTGAACGAAAACTTTCTATGATTTGTTTGTATGACATTGCTCATCAAGTTTATTGATTAGATTCGTGGTCAAACACGGTTAACGCAAAAAGGAAGTTTAATAGTGATAAGCACAAAGATATATTTGCAACTGGGTGTTTAATAACAGGATACATTTGTGGTACAGAAATAAAAAAGAAAATTGTTTGAAATAAAGGAAACAAATATATAAACATGTGGAACAAAGAGGGAATGTATCCTGATCATCATACTGTAAATCCACAAGCTGACAACTGGTTTGCTGAAACAAAGAAGTCTTTCGAGTGTACCTTAAAATAAAGGAGTGACGATGTTGAAGCTTTCGTATAATTTGATCTGTCTGGTGAGCGATGCTGTGTTGACTGAACTACTGTCCTACAACTTGGGGATCTCCCAAACATTTTGCTACAATCTCATTAGCTTTCTGTGATTCTGCACGTTCTTCTTGTTTCTTCTTTTCCCTGAAAGCCAAAAGCATCTTAGAAAACAGAACCACATGCAAGATGGGACAAACAAAAGAAGAAGAATGCTAGAACATATCTTGGAGGAATCAGTTTTAGACGTTATGGGCATTTGATGAACAATTTACATGGCTCAACATGGATATCATAGCAAGTTCACAACTAGATTGTTCGTATTATATAACAATGTACTTTGATTAAACATTTACTGTTTAAGTTTGATGAATACAAATTTTCTCCAGATTACAGTTTCCGACTCGCAAGAAGTTCTGTGCGTGTTATTTTCACGTACTCCCATTTTAAGAGGGTGCATATTTGCAGCTAAGAGATGCAGTCTAGGCTGCTGCACAATTATGTTTCTGTTTCTGGATTATGTTATAATCACCAGTGGAATAAAATAATATCACATACCATCATTTTTATGTCAAAGAAATTGTATGTAGAAAGGATGTAGATCTTTACCTATCTACATACTCCTTCAGTAACTCTTTCGCTTGAACCAATTTAGAAAGAAGGCCTCGATATACATCAAGGTCCCGATCCACACTTCTTTTATTGATGTTAAGTGCCGAACAAAGCTGTTGCATGGAAATTAAAAGGTAAATGTCAAACTATCAAGCAAAAATCTTTATTTCATAACAAAGTTCATTAAGGACTTTTAGCCAAATTAGAAATCCAACCACTTGAAATTAAAATAGGAAAATTCAAGTCCGAAATATCTGTTAATTGAAATACTACATGCATCATATCTTGTTCAAGGAACTGAATCTCCAATTGAAAACAACACTTTCTCAATTAAGAAGTCATGGTTCTCAAATATATGCAATAAGAAAGCATATGAAGCTCTTGAGCTCATGGAAGGAAAAATTAGCCCTAGGATGCCATTGAATTTATTACTTGGATATATTCACCATTAGAACTTTCAGTTGCTGAAGCTTCTTTTTTTTTTTTTTTTTTTTTTTTTGCTTCGTATTCATTTTGTCAGGCAGAAGCTGAAAGGATTTAAAGTCATAAAATGTCCCAAATACACAATTTTAAAATGTATCACATAATATCTTCACAATCTGCAAGAAGGTCTCATATAAATCCATATTCTCCAAACTTCTTGACACAACTAGATACTATACTGGAAATTTGGATCTCGGATTTGAGGGTAAAATGGGCTAAATTTATACACATGCAACTATAAATTGAAGCAAATTTTGGGAACTGAAGAATTTATGGATTTGATGAACTAAAAACAACATCCAAAACAATGAAAATGACTAGAAAACTAAAACTTTAAATATAATAGTAGAGCACTATATTACATAGATTGCAATAGAGAAGGAATGTAACAACCAACCTTTTCTAGTACTGTTGGTTCACTTGCATTTGACAGCTCAAGAAGACGAAATAACCCAACAGCAAAGAAACGGCTGTAGCTGAAATTCCCACTCGCAGCTCTTTCTGCAATGCCCTTTAATATCCCCTCAATTTCTCCTTCCTTAGATGAAAAGTCAACCAATGAACTATGAGTCTGAGCCCGAGCCCATTCTTCCAGCTTTTTAGCATCAATTCTGCAGACCAAAACATACAGAACTCTTCAACCCAAATGGTGATTCAAGTCAGGTCAGATAGAAAGGTAATTTTTAGACTTTGTTCAATGAAACTATTAATGATCTATATGATGTAACAATTATATTCTTTCAGTTTTCTGTTATGCAGATTAACAAAGGAATAAAAGAGAAAAATTTGACCACCAATATATTAACATCTTAAAAGCACCAGGCATCTCCAATTTTTCAAATGATCTGGCTAAGCTTTTCAAACGTTTCAGTTTCTGCTACGTTTGTCATTTATCTATCTTTATGTGCTGCCTGTATTTCTTTTCATTTCAATTGATTAAAAAAACTCAAATGATCTATATACAAAGGCAACAATGTTGATAAAAAAAATTCTTGAGAAAAATAATTGTAAATTATGCATAGAATAAGTTTTTTTTTCTCATGTTTCTTTGAAACCATCCATGAGAACCACCTAAGCCTTATTCTTGCAAACATCCAGCAATTATTTAAGTCTCTCCATCTAAATAAACAGAATTTTAAAGTGATTTGTGGTCTTCTGGTCTTCAGAAAACAAATGCCAATAATCAACACTAACAAATGTTTTCTTATTTCTCATGCAATAGTTTCATATATAAAAAATTATCATTCAGATGCTAAGCTTGAAAAAAGTGATACTCTCATAAAGCATTAACAGTCATTATTTACACTAATTCCTGTTTGAAAACTAAATTTAAATTGGGGAATTGAAATAAACAAAAAGACTTCCAGCAACAAAACCAAAGAAAAACTCAGAAAACAAGCCTGTATTGCTCCGGGTCCTCCTTCAATGCCTTGATGTAAGCCTGAAAAATGGCCTCTCGATCCTCATCACTCGGATACCCTTCCATGAGGTGATCAAACACAGTAACAAGACCAAGACCAAACACGGGATCATAAAGGTAAGTCTTCTTATACCTCATCAAATGTTGTTGTACTATCAACTCCTGCAAAACAGTATTATAGATACTCGGGATCGGTCTCTTGTACACCTTTAAGAAATTGGACTTCGTCTCGGATACCGTTGGTGGCACATCTGAAAACCCAATAAACCAAACAAACAACAAAACAAATCCACACACTATCATATGCTACATCAACAAACCTAAAAATTGCAGAATTAAAACCATAAACACAATAATGACAAGGAAAAATAAAATCTTTGACCACAAATTCTCAGAAACTACAATTAAGCATTAAAAACATACATATAAATTTCAAGTCTAAGTTTCCAATACCCACTAAGTGAAGCATTAATAGTTCAAAAAGAATACTAAAATATATTTACTTCATTTTGTTACTGAATCAATCACAAAATTAGTTCTTTTCAACTATTAAACAGAAATTTTCACTGAAGCAATTCATAAAAATAAATAAATAAATCCCGCTAATTCCTCATGAATGTGAAAAAATGAATCTATAATCAAACAATTGAATATTAAAAGCTTAACCTCCTAACTACACTAGCTTTCTACAACTTTTATTTCTATTTTCTCCCACTTTCTTAGCAACCAAACACAGAACAGAAAAAAAAATTAAAAAAAAATCAACAAGGACTACTATTTTTTATTTTTTTTTACCAGTGGAAGTGGACATGCAATGAATAGCCGTACGAGAAGTCGAATTCGAAGCTTTAACGCCAACATAGTGACACGAAAAAACCGACCGAAGTCGAAAACCTTCAAAACTTAAATTACGCGACGCTAAAGAGGACACGAAAGTGTTTCTCTCACTAGAAGATTGGCTTACAGCAGAGAATGATAGGGTAGTAATGGCAGTCATTGTTTATCGATACAAATGCGTGTTTTAATAGAGAGAAAATGAGAGAGTGTTTTCCCGGGAAAATTAAGTTATAGGGAAAGAAGAGAAAAACATGATTTGCATTTTCTTTGTTTGCTGTGTTTGGATTGAGAGAAAAGTAGAGAAACTGAAAGGTTAGAAATTGAAAGAGAGGCTTATCTTTAAAAAAAAAAAAAAAAACTATTTACCAATGAAGTTTGACACGTAATCTGTTGTTATTGGTTTGGGTTGTTGTATGGGTGTTCGCGGTATTTACCAATGAGTTACTTGGAAACAAAGAAAAGGAAGTCCATTGAAGATTTTTTTATTATCGGGTTACTTTGATACTGTAGTAGAAATTATATTTTAAAATTATTTTTATTTAAAAATATATGAAAATAATAATTGTTATTTTTAAAATTTTATTTTTAATATATACATGTCAAAACTTTTCAAAAACAGTAAAAAAAATAATTTAAAGCAAAACTTTTTTTTTGAAATTTTAATAAAAAATAAATTTAATTTCAATAACAAACAGATTCTAAGACTTTTTCTTTCTTGATGGTAAAGACGGGGGTGGTTGGCACATTTTTGTTTATATTTTAAGTATTTTTAAAAAATATTTTTAGTTAAAAAAATATTAAATTTGTATGCTTTATAATAATTTTAATTTATTGATATTAAAAATAAAAAAATTATTTTAATATATTTTTAATAAAAAAACTATTTTAAAAATCACATTATACCACAATCACAGACAACTTCCCAGCAAGTACTCATCTTCTCAGGTTGTGCTTACAATACTTGTAAAGATGGCAATTTGATTTGATTTATTGGGTATTTATAATAGTTGTAAAAGTTATTGTAGGGTTTGATATGGGTCATGGGACAAGCATCTAGCTATAAGAAAAAAAAATGATCCACACCCAACTAAGTTGACCTTTATTTTTTAAAAAAAAAAAATAAATAATATCATTTTGATTATTTTAAAAAGAAAAAAGATTAACCTTAGATTTTAATTAGATTAATGTGTCAATCCAAGTTTTTAATTAGATTTAGGTAAGCTTTTCCTTTTTCTTTTGTTTTTTTAATCCAAACTAGGTTTCAGATAAGCTAAATCTCATGTTGACTTATAAAAGTAATCTGGGTTTTATAACTAACTATGAATTTATATTATTTATTCTAAATAGATTTAGATTGAGTTGAGTTTAAACTTGATTTTGGTTAACTTGCAAAGCCACTCTTCTATAGCGATGGATGAAGAAATTCACTACATCCTTTAACCCAACCCGTACCACACTTGATATTTTAATTTTTTTATTATTAGTTTACAAAACGAATTACATGATTCATTTAGTTTCTCAAACTAATCAATGAGTTATTTTTTCCCTTTTCATGTTTTTTTTAATTTATTTTATTTATTAAATAAAAAATACATAATATAAAAATATTTTAAAAACAAATAAATATTAAATTAAATATGATCCCTTACCAACCATCTATCAATGGCGTCTAGGTAATGGTCAAAGAACTAATTAACTCATTTGATAAAATCAGATACATAGTTATTTCATACCTCAGAGCTTGATAAGGTAACTTGAAATTAAGATAATTTTAAGCTCTAGCAATGTCCAAAAATATAAAATAAAAATATAATTGTAATTTGGACCTAAGTGACCTATAGAGTCAACTTAAACTCGAATAACCTATTAAATTAACCCGAAACCTATATGATCCATTGTAACCTGTTAAAAACCTGATTTTTATTTTAACAAATAAAAAAATTAATTTTCCAATACTTATTTGCTTAGAGGTGGCGCAAATTCTCCAGGGTGATTGTTTTAATAAATGAAAAAAATCAATTTTCAAATACCTATTTATTATAAGGTGGAACAAGTTATTGCAGGAGATTGTTTGCCCCCCAGAACAAGCCAATATTTTTGCCTTGTTACAAACACGAGCCTCACTTTTTTTTTTTTGGTGGGTGATCTCAAAACAAAGCATCTAAAATAATGGTTTTATTTTAAAGGTAAAACCAAATTACTATCAAAGACAAGAGCTGGGCGTTGCCTCGTGTCTAGGAAGACAATTAAAAAAGAAAATATTTATTCAATCTAATATTATATATAAAAATCTTTTAATTTTTTTATTAATTTACTTTAAAATTCATTATATAAATATTAAAAATTTTATTTTTTAATACAGAATTGGAAGCCCATTAATATATATATTTTATATTAAAAAATTATACATTTTTCAATGTAAAATAAAAAATCTTTTAAAATAATCTTTTAAATTTTATTATTTACAATATATATAATTTAAATCCCCATTAATTATTTTTTAATAATTCTATGTAAAATATTAAATTTATATATATATATATATATATATATATAAATTTTTCTAAATTGACCCAATCGGTTAGCCATGTCACCCCTAGATTAGATCTAATAATTATAATTTACCATATAACATATTTTCAACCCATTCCACTCCTCTCATTTTCGCTTTACTGTAAAATCAAATTCCTAAAACATTATTGTTTCCTTCGATTCTTTTTTTATTTGGTTACACTAGAACTCTTTGATTAGTATTAGACATGTTTGTTTGCAGGAATTGTTTCCTTATTTTTCAAGGCATAAATTATGATATACTCTCTTTGACTAGATTAAAAATAGAATCTTTATGTATAAAAAAATATTAGATAGTTTAAAAAAAATATGATAACGATGGTAAATTCATTGTGCATCTAGATACATGTAACTATTTACTATAATAGTATAATTATCACTTTACTTTTTTACAAAATAATCAATAAACTTGCTACTGAGGTAATTTTTTTTTTATTAGGGTCCATTAGTGTTATGAAATTAATTAAAGACAATTAAGTCCTTTTAATAATTATATTGGCATACTACCCTAGAAAACAGGTTTTTTAACGTGGACAATTCAATCTTTATATGTTTTAAAAAGTGTAAAGATTACAGTATTCTTGAACACAAAACATTGCTAAGTTCACATTTAGGGGCTTATTTATCTTTCAAAATTGACTCTCTTTTTTTTTGTAATAAATAAATTGATTGGATGACTTTTTCTTAAACACAAAGATTTGGCCTTTTAGTTATTATAAATATTTAAAAAAAAAAAGGTTATTGGATGACAGTGTCCCTGTCCAGATGTCGCATTCCAGGACGGCGTTCAAAGCACCCTACCATTCTTTTTTTTGCTAGCGCCACGTGTATAAATATGGAGGCATTCTGGTTTAGCTGTGATGGATTTTTTTTCTTCTCTTTTTTTCTTTTTAAAAAATAATAGTGTCACTTAATTATTATTTTTATAATTTAATCCTTGACATTTTAATTTTATTTTTTTAATTTCACCCCTTGTTATTTATTTTTATTTAATTTTTATATTAAATTTGATTTTCAGTATTTTGATTACATATTTTTTCTAATTTTTTTCTAATTAAATTTTATTTTTAATTTTATCTCTCAATATTTAATTTCAAATTATTTTTATATTAAATTTATTCTCTATTTTTTAATTTTTATTTCATTTTTTAGATCCTTTTTTAATTGTGTTTTTTTTTTAAATTTTATTCTTTAATATTTTAACTATTTAAAATTTTTATTTATTATTTTTTAGAGTTTACTATTTATACGATTAGTCCAAGGCTTATGACTAGGGTCATTAGTTTTGAAAGTTAACATGTGTTAAATTTGATTTTTTTATAAATTAATTTTTTTAAAAAATTTATCATTCAACATTTGATTTATCAGAGAAAAATATTCGTGTTTCTTTTTTCATTTTCATAATTTTTTATACAGGGTTATCCTAATATTATGTCCATGATCGAAAGGTTAGAAGGTTAATCTGAATTGACTTGGATTTTTTTTTATTTTTTAATTAATTGTTTTTAGTTTTACCCTCAAATATTTAATTGTTTAATAATTAAATTTCATAATTTTATTTAGTATTCGCTTAATTAGGTTATCTTCATATCACAACTAAATTATAAATTTAACATGTTAATCCTAATGAATTTGAATCAAAATTTTATTTTATTTTATTTTATTTGTTTTAGGTTGCCAGTTTTTTTTATCAATTTATTCATGTTTGTTACATTTATTTAAACTAATCAAACTTATTAAACAAAATTAAGTTAATGAATGTACTTTAAATTTTTTTAGTTTTTTTGGTAACGCTTGTTTGCATTCCCTAAACATTTTTTTTTCTATGTTGAAAAAAATTTGGGTCTGTCCGTGGCATAGTTCATCCCCTATTTAGTCCATAACTATCCATGGATCCAATTTTTGTGTCGGTGGGTCTGAAGTAAATTTTGTATTTTGGACTGGACGCATTCAAAATGTAACAAAAACTTGGCCCAAGTTTGGTCCATGAACAGCTATCATAGTTACCAATTGAAATTGGGCCAACTAAATGATTATCACTGGGCTTTACTATCTCTAATAGGTATTCTAGCATATTTGGGCTTCTGGCCTTTCTTGTCTTTTAGGTGCCTGTTCCTTGCCCCCACTGCTTCCCGGTGCTACGGGGAGTATTTGTTCTAACAGAAATCGATTTATGATGGTTAAGAATGTAAGGTTTCTATTTCTATTTTTTAAAATATAAAATATAAAATTATTAGTTTGCTAATAAACCAAAAAGACGAAGAGAAGATATTTTTAAAATTATCTGAAAATGAAATTAACTCATGATTATACATAAATTAAAAATACATCAATTTATTTTTAAAATTTAATTTTTAACCTAAATTTATATTTAAAATAATGATAATCCAACTTATCTAAACTTGACAGAATATTAGATCTAAATAGTACGAGTATAGCTTACTTTCAAGCCAAGCATCCTTAAAGTTTGAACACTGAGTTTAAAATAATCAAGGATATGGTAATATGTCAGACTTAATATCTTTAGATTCAGTTACATATTAAATTTAAATAAATATAAGTCTAGTTATTGCTAGACTCAATATTTTTGGATTCAACTACGTACTTAGTCTAAACAAACATGAGTTTAATGAGCTGTTAGATTCAATATCTTTAGATTTAGTCATGCGATAAGCCCAAATAAATATAGGTCTGACGAGCTGCTAAACCCAACTTCCTTCAACTACATGCAGGGTTGAAGTACATATAGGTTTAATGAGCTGTCAAACCCAATGTCATTAGGTTTCATTATGTGATAAACTCAAATAGACATGAATCTTGCAAGTTATTAAACCTAATATCATTGGATTAGGTTAAGCGCAGAGTCTAAATAGACATGAGTTTGATAAGCTACTAGACCTAATATTCTTAAATTTAGCTATATGTTAAACCCAAACAGACAAGGACTAACGAGCTACCAGACCTAATTTTCTTGGATTTTGCTATGTACTGAACCTAAACAAACAATCGGGGTGACAAGCTGATAGATCTAATATGATTGAGTTCAACTATATATTGAGCCCATGCAGACATGGGTCTAGCAAGTTATGAGATTCACCACCCATGAGGTTTGTATAGTGCTAAATTTAAGTGGATACAAGCTTGATGGTCATTATAAATCTCATGCTAGGCTATGAGATTTTATTTATTTATTTTGATGATTTTTAATATAAAATGTTAATGTCATGAACACTCATCTCTCTAAACTCCTAAGTATATAAATGTCTTCTAAGGATCTATTATATTTTTATTTCTATTAATATTATGTAAGAAATATATATTCTTCATTAATATGACATACGTGATATTTATTATTTATTAATGTTAATATGAGAAAATGACTCTTTAATCCCTCTATTCCAACAACATGACAAGGTTCAAGGATTTTAAATATCCCTTAAATTATCCAGATAAAAAGGTTCACAAGTTTTATTATCAAAATATTCATACATTTATTATACTAAAACAAGAAAAAATATTTTTGTTTTTGGAATTAATTTATAGATCATTCTCTCATTTATTATAATCTTTTATAGTTTATTCTCTTATTTATTTAACCTCGTACTAAAAATAACTTATTTTATTTCTATATAAAAGAAATATTTTGCAAGTGTCGGGCTTTTTATCTACAACCATCTATTTTTTAAGATCTAAAAAAAAATATTGACCTAAAGATATCACTACCTATTATCCAAACATTAAATAAATATACCGAGTTTTAGAAAATCATGACATATACCAATAGAATAAAAAGAGAGACACACACACGGGGTTCAGCTGATTTCTTAGGTCGAACTCAATTAGGATGTACGTGAACATGGAACCGCTGTCTGAGAGAGAAACAGCCTTTCTTCTCAGGAGTCCTCTCACTGTAATGGTAGATATTAATGCTAAAACTGAGAGGTACTTGGATGCCATTTTCTTTGAGTAGATGGTCTTTGTCCAAAAATAAATGCGTATTGCTTAAGTTACAGCTTACATGAAGGCGATTTTCAGTGTCTTCTAGTGCACGATTGCTTTGCTGTTCTGATGCGTACACTTTTATTTGTATTTAGATAACCAGAGAAAGGCAAAATAATTCCATCAAATAATTGAAATGAGAAGGGATTTAAATGGCAAAATGACAACTACAAAAAGAAAAATGAAGATTGATTTGGTCAAGATATACATATTGTCATTTTTGTTTAGATTAGATAATATTTTAGAATCAACTTGGGCACATGAAGGTTTGTTTTTATCACAAAAAATATATATTTCTTGAAAGCAAATCATCGCAGTCATGTTTAAAGTATAAATATCAGACCCAGTTTGGGAATCGTCCCATCAAAGGGTCTTGGTCATGAGTTAATTATTAGGATAATTATTTTTATTAAAAAGAATGATGTTTTGTTATTTTTTTAAATAAATCATCGATATTTGCTTGATTGAGATGCAGCGAGTTTCATCAAACTATAAATTTTGTTATTAGGATATTTTTTTAAACAAATCATTAGATTTTGCTAAATTAATATTTTTTTCCACTTAATTTAAAACTCGGTTTTAATCAAACTATAAATTATAGATTTTGATGTTGAATTTAGTTTTAACGCTATAATTTAAAGAAAATATGAAAATATATATTATCAGAAAACTTGTTTATGAACTTTTTTCATGACCTTGTGGCTGAAATACGTGCTCCAGTACTCAACCAACAACCTGGTTAATTTATAGAATTAACTGGAACAGAAAACAAGAAGAAAGGAAGGAAGCAAGTTGCAACTTAGAGCCATGGCCAGCTTCCCCACGATTATGTGTCGATCTTATCCAACTGACTTTTCATGTATCCATCCCCATGCTATCCATTGATTCACGTGGTTATATGCCTTCTGCTCCAATGACAGTGGAAGTAACGTGCTTGATATCTTTTAATAATCAGCAACAATCTTGACGGACTGTTTTCTAACTATAAAGCTAGAGAGAGAGAAAACTTTCAGTGATCTACAGTTCAAGGGACAAAAAGATACACCAAAAGAAGCTTGGAGCAGCAAGGAAAGATCTTAAGATGGATAAAGAAACAAATTTTATGTCGAGTCATGTTTTCCAAAGAATCTTGCTAGCTACAAGCATATAAAATGTTATTCCTGTACATCAAAATGAAGTTTTTGCTGGACAGATTCTCCAATGCTGTGATAGATTTAGAATCTTTCACTAAAAAAATTGTAATGGTGGTCACCCGAGACACATCAACTACATATGCCTTGATTTGATAAAATTACATCTATAGAATAGTATTTAAACTTGACTTGATGAAGCATGCATGTTGATTAGATGATCCAGGTTGAAGTTTATTTTGAATTGTTCTGAACATTGAATTAGCTAAATCCTGGTGACTTTGTAATCTAACCCGGTCAAATTTAGGGGAGATTTAGCCGGGTTAACTGTAAGGAATTTTTTATCAAAAAACTTAAATAATATTGTTCTTGATAAAAATAATTAATTTGAGTTGATAAAAACATCAAATTATCAATTTTTTTCTATATATAACCCAGTAATTTAGATTTTAGACGGACTGATAAGATAGATGGAGTAATAGAATTTCTTAAGGCACCAGGTATGTATGGATGTTATGAGTCTAAAGTCTCGCGCCAGGAACTTAGACCAGCTTGTCATCTCTATTTTTCATGCAAAAGAGAAGAAACAACATAGGACCTCCATTAATGTCCTAGTTACCTGTATAATTTAAGGAAAAATAATTCCTTCCGGCTCATGTTGGAAGAACTAGGTCAATACATGTAAAAAATTCTCGTAGACACAAAGAAACATAATAAAAAAATAGATTTATCACGAGAAACAAATGCTAAGAGAAAACATTCATTTACTCTTTCAATGTCATGAAATTTATGGATAGAAGAAAGATTTCTTCAACCCATTTCTATGTTTTTTTTTTCTCCAGTCCATGTTGGAAGTAATTGAGCATGTATGCCAATTATAGTTTTTTTTTTTAAATCAAAGTAATTCCAAGAAAAAATACTTTTAAATAAACTTCTGAAAACTGTAGTGTGTTACTTAACTAAATATTTTTAAAATTGTAATTGATGTAAATCACTGAACACACCACATTACATAAACAAATAAAGCCTATATATATATTGAACTCTAGTCTCAAAGCTCCCCCACTAGTCAATAACTAGATCAGCTACTTGACATCCTTCCACTCCAGCTCTGCTCTACTCTACTCTACTCTTATAGAGTAGAATTTACATCTCTCTTCCTCTCTTCTCTGAAGTTCTTGAAACAAACAGGAGTACTTCCTACACACACACACAGAAAATTAAGCATCTATGTGCTTGAGATCCATCAGCAAGGAATAGTTCCATCCAGCTGGTTCCCAAAGGATGGAAAGTGCTAAAGACAAAGCCCCTAAAACTGACCTCAAGGAGGCTGCTTCATCTAAGCAAACGATAAGCTTTTCAGGTAATTTCAGTTTTAATGAGCTCAATAAATCTGGTAAAAATAGTGAAGATAACAAGCTTAAACAGGCAGAGGAGTCACTGAGGACTGTGATGTACTTGAGCTGCTGGGGTCCTAACTCCTAACTGATGAGCAATCCGATTTGCGAAAGCTGGCCTAGATGTTGCTTAGAAGCTTATGTACACAGAGCCTATAATGTACATGTAATATTTCTGAAGTAAGTCAACGTCTATGACTATCGTTTTTTTTTTTCTGTTCCTTGTTCCTTCAAGATCATATATATATAATCTATCGAACCAGATGAGAAATTATCACGATGGGAATTGCTAAGAGGATAAATGGAAGCAATGATCATGTGTTTAAGCAAAGAACACAGATTGGAACTATTAAGGTGCTAGTGCAATGTGGTACCTACATGTTTGACAAAACTATCTTGCTTGTAAGATATGCTTTACCCTGATGGTGATGGGGAGGCCATAGAACTAGGAGAGGAATTTTATGCTGATCAGTAACGCAACATGATCTATTGATCAAAACATCACTCAAAATCAACAATTTCAAGATATATAACAATAAGGTTCAATTAGGAGATATTATCTCTAGTAAAGACAGGCATCAAACCATCATGCATCGCACAAATAGACTTTTCATCTATATATTCAAACCATCATGCATCGCACAAATAGACTTTTCATCTGTTGGATAATACTAAGGTATAGTACAGTTTTCTTTTTTTTTTGATAATCGAGATATTATTTATGCAACCAGTTTATTATTACAACTATGATAAAAAATTCAAAATATTAAAGTATTGTACGGTAAAAACAAAAAGACAAAACATTTTCAACCGCACCGCTATACAATGCCAAGCATGGTAATAGTTGTTAGGATTGTGATTTAAAAAATATTATTTTATAAAAAATATTTTTAGTTGAGATTAATTTAAAAAAATATATATTTAATTAAAATTATGGTTAAAATTAAGGTTAAATAAAAATTAGTTTAACGTGTTTGGTTAAAAAAATATTTTTCAAATTAAGGTTATAAAATAATTAAATATATATATATATATATTAATATTGATTATTTTTAATTTAAATATTGTAGATTTAAGTACTGTTATTACATCATAAAATAAATAATATTGATATCAAATATTTTTTATTATTCCATTAAACTATATACAATTTCATCACGTACAAAATTAATCAAATAAGGACTATATTTTTCATAATTTCTTAAGCGTGCAATAACAAAAATTAAATTTTTTGTTACGTCATCAAATGATCGCCTTCTAATTTTTTAAATAAAACATAATTACAAATAAAATAAAAATTAAATTTTTTTAACTGGGTCGGACCCGGCAAGAGCATAATTGGACTTGCGATTAAATTCTGCAAATGCTACATCATTAAATGATCTCCTTCTAATCTATATAGTATTATTAAATAATATTAAATACTTGTTTTTTTGAGTAAAATATAATTTTTTAAAAATATATTTTTTAATATAAGTTATTTATCTGTTATTGTTCACATAAAGAATACCAAGTAAAATTCACTTGGATGAACAACGTCCAGGTGAATTATCATCTGGGTATATTATTCACTTGGAGCGAATAGTGACCAGGTAAATTATATTCACTTGAAATCAACATTTCAACAAAAATATATATGGGTCTCGTATGAAAAGTCAATTAAATTTTATATTATTAAACTTAATGTTTACATAATAAATTTTAAAATTAGAAGTTACTGTGACTAAAAATATGTACCAACATGGAATAATGGTTTAACAAATAGATATAGAAGCACTGTCACTCTGAAGACTTCACAACATGTCTGAATGCATAGATAATCTTTAGTTTTGCAATTTATTAGAAGGCTCATTGTAAGGCAAAATTAGGGGACAGACTTCCACTAAATTAGGTACTCAACCAATATTCATTTTTTAGATTACTTGAGAAAGGGACTTCAGCAAAGAAGTACTGTTATCTTGACTAGCATCCAGCTAATTCTCCCCTCTCTGAAAGATCGCAGTTTCTAGTCTCGCTTGTAACAAAATAAATAAATAAGTGAATTTATCTACTAAATATCCGCAATAATTATTAATAATATTCTAAAAAACACGAGGAAAGTATTGTAGATTTTTCCACGCTTTTATCTTCGTTGAACTTATATATTATAATTATAATAATAACAACATATAACTGTTTTTTTTTCTTTTTTAATTTTTTTCCATTTTTATTTTTTTCTGTTTTTATGTCCTATAAGTTTTTTTTTTGTGTGTTTTTCTAATTTAGTTTATTAATGTTAATTTTTTTATTTAGTTATTATATTTTTATGATGCATATATCGAGTTTGAATTACTCAGAATTTTTGCTTTTCTTTTTTTTAATTAATTATTTTATTTTATTTAGTTTGTTAATATTAATTTTTTTAATTATCACACTTTCATGACACATATTCGGACTTGACGGGTTAACTTGTTAATTTTTTTTATTTAATTATCAAACTTTTATGATGTAAATTCTAGATTTGATAAATTAACCTGATTTGAAATGTTAACCAAGTTAATTCAGAATTTTTTTTTATTAGTTTTTTTATTGGTTTTTTTATTAATATTATTATTAATATTATAAATATTACTCTTGAGTCAGACATTGTAGCTAAACCCAAGACTTTTAGATACTTGCGTATAGAAAAATCTAACACTTTTAAATCTTAGTTACACACACACATATATATATATATATAATTTATATAAAAAAAATTAATCTATGGTATTAGTAAGTAATGTAACTAGTATAAAGCTACATCTTGTACTTTATTTAATTTTCTCTTGATCATACAACAAAATTATGATCCTAGAAGAACAAATTCTCGCAAAAAAACCATGCTAACATCATTTTTTTTTTAAAGAGGTTAGTTTGGAAAAATTATAGTTATTAAATGTGATAAGAAACTTGAGTTTTTTAGATTATAGGATCTATTTGAATGTCACGTCAATTTAAATCAATTATTTTATTTAAAATATTATTTTTTTATTAAATTTTTTGGAGTTGGCTCAATCAAATTCATGTAAATTTAATCATTAACTAAATCACGGGACAATTCGATCAATTTGCTGGTCATCAAGTTATTCTAAATCAATTACTTTATTTAAAATGATACTATTTTTATTTTTTTAAAAAAATTATATAAAGCTGACTTAATCGGTTCACCTAAAAATTTAGCCACGTTCATCAAATCAATCAAGTTTGGCACATTCAATGTACAATCAAATTGAAATAAAACCCGACCTAAATTGCTGGAGCATCAAGTCGGCCAACCAAGCGTTTCAGAAGCATGGAATAAACTAATTATTAAAATTCGGGATTTCCATAGGTCTCTGGTTTTGAAGTTTTTGGAAATTTGAAGATTGAGAAAGCATCATCTTCGATCGTGTAATCGAATAGTGTAGGGTGTTGGATTCAACCGAAATAAATAAATAACAAAAACAAATACCATGAAACTAAAGATTTATACAGCAAAATTCTATAAGATTTAAATAATATTTCAAAGAACAACAGAATATTAATTGGTGTACAGTGAAATACGAGAAATTAACAAAACCAGTACACATTTATCCAAAAACCAAAACCAGTACAAGAAATGAGATGCATAACATTCTCAGCCTTTTCAGCTTCCCTCAGCCTTCGCTTCTCACCAACAGTACCAGCCTTCTTCCTGGGTTCAGTGGCACCGGAAACCCATCTAAACTGAGTGCAACTTTCGGATTCTGGTCTTGGTTTTGCCTGAGGATGCATCATCGTCCCTCTAGAATTCTGGTCTTCTAGGCCTTGAACTGCTCTAAAACAATTCCTGCTTATGTACCTTAGACTCATGTTTGTTGGCCTGTAAACGTCAGGACTAAACCCTGTGATTAATGACCGAAACGTTTGGCCCGATGGAAAAATTAGGCGATTTGGTTCTGCTACTAGCCAGAATACGGTGTCTTTTCAAAAGGGTTTCTTCAACAGAAGCAATTCTGGTAAGCCAAGCAAAATCACGATTTAAATAAATCTTTCAGATTAGGAAAATTGCAATTAATGAGCTCGTTACTGCGATTTCTTAAAGAGACCACATAAAACCTGTGCATATATATGGAAAGGTTGGGAACCTTGGGATACCATTCATTTTTTTCCTTCTTTTTAGAATTATTAGATTGGTTTTTTTGTTTGTTAATTCGAAGGATATTAGCATCGTCCTTAGAATTATTTGACTTGGCGTCTCTAGGTGTTTTTTTTGGCTTTTTATCTTATCAGAAATGTTAGATGGGGGATTGATATATTTATTTTTTTTCAACTTGATTTTTTTTTATATTAATCTTGAGGTGTTTTGAGCTAAGAGATTAGTTTGAGTTTATTAGAGTATTTGTTAGGTTTTTTTAAATGATAATAGATTAAAAATATATTTTTAGCCAAAATCACCAATCTTGAATTTTTTGATCACCTCTCCGGTAGTTGGGTTGTGGACTTTCAAATCACATGTTATTTTATTATTATTTTTTATTTAAAAAATGTTAGGCCACGACCAACCAAAAAAATGTGGGTGCGGGCTTGGCCTTGCAAGCCTCCACACCTAGTGTTTTTATTTTACGAGCCAGGCGCGAAAACCCATCTAGGAGACCTGGTCTTTTTTAAGAATATTTTTCTAACATTTAGGTGCAATTTTCTTAAAAGTTGATTAATTACAAATATATAAAATATATTTAGATATTATTTTATTTAGTATCATTCAATTTTTTCTTTGTTTTTAAATAAAATTATAAAAAAATTTAGAAACACGGTTTAACTTTCCTCAAGTTTATTTATTTTTATGTTTTAAAAATAAAAATTTTTAAATTTTTTTGGTTTAAATTAATTTTTTTGATATTTTTATGTTATTTTGATGTGAAAAATAAATTTTTTAAAATAATATTTTAATATATTTATAAATAAAAAATATTTTAAAAAATAAACAATAATATAATACTGAAGAGATCAAAACCACACATGCGACCAGAGTGTGCCACCCATTCCCATTTTTGCCACATCTATTAAAGAATAGAGTAGCAGGCAGTTTAGTGGAAAATGGTGTGTCCATTATTGGTTGCTTTACTCTAATGGCTACATTATTCTGTCCAATCTCACTATCAAAGTGTGACCAAAACCCATATTTCTCCTTGTATAATTGACTGGTAAAATGGTTGTGCATGGTCAAGAAAGTCATTATGGCAAAACAAGATACTAAACTTTTGCTTTACCTGGGGCCAAAGCCACTGCCATCTAGCTATAGCTGATGGTTTCTAGTTTCTTGTATCTACTCCTCACTTTCACTCACTACGTATCGTCACCCTCTATAAATAAAACTCCATTGCAATCCATTATTCCTACATACAGCCATCTACCTAAAAGAAAGAGGAGATTTTTAGGTTTAAAGGAGAAAATATGAGCACATCAAGAAAGGCTTGGATTGTGACAGTTAGCATTGGTGCTGTTAAGGCTTTGAAGGACCAGGGCTTTTGCAGGTGGACCTACACCATAAGATCATCACACCAACATGCCAAGAATAACATGAGGCCAACACCTCAGGCCAAGAAGCTTTCTTCTTCATCTTCTTCTATGGTTTCAAGCAAATTGAGGAAATCAAGCCAATCCGAGGAGTATTTGAGGAAAGCCATGTACTGGGGTTGTTGGGGTCCGTATTAATTAAGAAGTTCGACGTGAGAAGCTAGCTCAAGACTCATATAAGAGTGTTTGTTATCGTGTATTTCTTGGGGTTGAGGTTTGAAAAAAATAATCATGTTTTAGTCTTGTTTAAATTAAATAGGTACGTGGTTAAGATTGTTGTAAAAAATGTTATTTAATAAAAAGTATATTAAAAATATTTGGTTAAAAAATATAGTAGAAATTGATATTATAAGTTAAATTACCAAATAAAACACTTAAGTTTTTTCTTAATTTGCGTAGAAATCTTGGAATAAGAACAATTAAGAAGAAAGACACTGATTTTGTTGATGTAAAATGACTGTAGCATGTGAAGAAAGAAGGTGTTCTTTGTTAGATTGAGTTTGTAACTCAATAAAAAAATGTTTGATGTTTTTTATGTTAACATGTGGTTCTACCGTAAATTTTAATACATCACACAAACACCAACACAAACACAAACATATGATTCAAATATAACCGAACACTTTATTTTTATAATTTGTCTTAAAAATAGAAGTTGTCACAAAAACAAATAAATTTTAGTATTTTTGGAGTTGTGTTTGTGTTGAAATTAAAAAAATAATTTTTTTATTTAAATTTTTTATTTGATGTTTTTGAATTGTTTTTAAAAATAATTTTTTAAAATATTAAAAAATATTATTTCAATATTTTTTTAATAAAAAAAATTATTTAAAAAAATAACTAACACGTTAAGCACGCTGAAGCTGGTCCGTTGTGAAGAACAAAACATGGGGAAATTGATGAGTGATTGCTGCAAGTATCGATGTGAAGCTGTAATTATCCAACACGAGAGTCTTGTTGAACAAATATTGTTGTCATCACCTTCCTATCTCTTACTATGTGTGTTTTCTTTTTAATTTATCTCCCTTGCAATCTTGCTCGGCTTTTCATCATTTTGTTGTGAAAGAACATGGCCAATTCAGGCCATCATCCTTGTATTTGCTCTCCTACTCAAGCACAGGTGAATATGCAGAAGCTTAAAATCACAGAACACGACATGCAAATTTTCTGCTTAATTTTGAGCATGGATTTAAGTTTTTAACCATACCTTGATAAATCAAGGTTGATGCTTACATTTCAAGCAAATGGAGATTATTTATATGCTGATAAATCAAAGTTGATGCTTTACCATTTCATGCAACTGGAGATTATTTATATGCTGATAAATCATGGTTGCATTATAGCATCCCACGAGTACAAGTTCCAAATTGTATACAATATTACAAGGAGAATAGCGACGTCTTATCCCATAAAAAATACCGTTGGCCTTTGCTGGTTTCCTCACTCAATATACCGTTGGCCTGTTCACTCAAAATTATATGCTTTTGGTTTTTCTCAGGTTTTTTCCTCAACTTTTGGTGATCTCACCGTACAAAGTAAACTCCTCCTTGCCATTTACGTCATCGAACATGGAAAGTGATATCTCACTCTCTACAATATCCCCACATCAAAAGACTTTCCAACTAGTTGTTCTGCATTGCATACCAGGTAAAAATCGAGTTCTACAAGTAAAGCTTGGATGGTAGCAGCTTCTCTTGGAGGTGTGGAGGCTTTGAAAGACCGAGGCTTCTGCTGGTGCAACTACACATTGAGAACACTACAGCAACGCTTTCTTTTTTAACTTTTGCAATGATTTCAAGCAAGGTCAAGGAAGAGAAGGGAAAACAGTCAGAGGAGTCTCTAAGAAAAGTCATGTATCTCTGCTTGTTGCAGTTGATGTAAATTGTCAATTTTCCAGTCAATTCATATGATTTTTGGATAATTTTTTGTTGACACCATTTATTCTATGGTTTTCTGTTTTCCCATTTGTTTTGGTAGTACCACCTTTTCTTTTTCTTTTTTCTTTTTAAAAATCTGATAAGTATATAAATAAATAAGCTTCACAGATTAGAAATCTTGAGGTTGAGGGGGCAATATTTGCTGAAGGTAATTGGATCAGTTGGCATTGGATAACGTGTGCCGTCCTTTTCCATGAGCAGAGGACTTGTTTTTTTTTTTTTTTTTTTTTTTGTGACCCATGCAATGAATCCTATTAATTTTTTCGGCAAGGACTCCTGTATTTTCCCAGGTTTGAGTAGAGGCCAAGACAAACGCTAAAACTCTATCCTTTTAGCTCCATTCTTGAAGAAAAAACTAGTGGATTTGCCTCCTATACTTGAGGCTCAATTTGGATTTTTGTAAAGCAAAACCGTGTGCCTTTCACTAAACAAGTCACACTCTAGCTTTGTCTTGATCGAACATGCTAAAAGGTAAAAATTCCCCATACTTTTCTCCCTTTTATTTTAGACAACGAAGTGGTCAATCCTGTACATTAAATTCATCTTATCCTAACGTCACCCCACTGAAACAATACCATTTGCTTTCATTTAAGCCAAAACCACCTGCTATAGCTTGTGGCTAGCTTCTGATTTTCCTCCGAACTTCTGGCCCCTTTTTCTGCACTTACCTCCCTACTCTCTATATAAGCAAAAGTACCCAGCTTGCCATTTCCACCATCAAACTCAAATCCTCGATTACATTTCAACTTTTGTCTAAAATTGTCCATTTCAAATCCTTGATGTTCTAGTACTAAGAAGGAGATAGAGAAATGAGTTCAGCAAGCAAAGCTTGGGCTGTAGCAACTAGTATGGCAGCTGTGGAAGCCTTGAAAGATCAAGGATTCTGTAGATGGAACTACACAATAAGATCATTACATCAACATGCCAAGAACCAAGTCAGGTCATTCTCTCTGGCCAAGAAGCTCTCTTCTCAAACTTCTACGGCGGTTCCAGGTGAAGTAAGAGAAAATCAGGAATCAAAGCAGTCAGAGGAGTCACTGAGAAAAGTCATGTACTTAAGTTCTTGGGGTCCTTACTAGTCTCTAAACTAATTGCAGAGGAACTACATTCATGCATGGACTTGTGGAAGCATAGAGACAATCTACAGTTTTCAAGACTTACTTGAAGAAACATGACAAGGCCACCTTCTTATAGAGATGGAAGTTGGAACCCATCAACAATTATTCAGCTCCATCGGATTATGCTCTCGCAATTTATGTTTCGATCAATGTTGAGAGTGAATTCCTGAATGATGTTGGGGAAATAATGTAAATTGTAAATTTTGGTCCCAATTTACTGAATATCAAACCATATTATTTTTGGATAAATTTTGTTTACATCATTTATTTCACAATTTCTGCTCTCCCTTTTCTCTTGGGAGTTCTTCATTTCTTTTCTTTTTTAATATGAAGCTATCCCTTTGATTAGTACATTAAAATATAATTTCTGCGAGTAAATTTTTAGAATGAAACAGCTATTAAAATTATTGCAGGATATTGTTGAATTAATAAGCTAACATGATTGCATTAAAATCTTATCCTCTCCTTTTTAGCCAACAGGGATTAGTTTCTTCAATGTAAAAACTTCTGTACCTTTAAGAAACTTGAAACTTTATGTATGTAGGTGTGCTTCTAAAATAATTCTGGGAGGAATTAATCTTTAATTAATATCTAAATTAACTCAAAAGCACAATATTTACTATCGACTTTAGAAAAGAAAAGGGCTCTGTAAAATGAATTTATAAGTTCTAACTAAATTTTGGAGTGATTATTGTTTCTTAAAATTAGAGAATCCATTTGTTTTATACTCACTGTTTATGACGTTTCTTTGTCAATACTGGATAATTATACAAATACTACACCAAATCAATCGAGTATATGAATTTTTTTTATGGATCTAAAACTTCGAAGGCCTTAAAAACCATGGGCCAAACTATATAAAAAAATTTTAGATACTTTATGATTTTTAGTAATCCATATATATTTTGAATTTTATTTTTTCTCCAGGTATTTAGTTATATAAAAATCTCTCATGACTTATCAACCTTTTATTTCATTAATATTTATACAATAAATATTTATTTTTTATTAATATTAAGTCAAAACTACCTTTTAAATTACAATTGTATTTTTTTTCTTTACAAAGATATTTAAATATATAAAAGTCTCCATGTTTATTAAAAATAATATCTTATAGATACTTTACTTCTTATGTCAGGCTACCATCATCCTTGGCGAAGAAAAAATTATAAATAGTAAGAACTAAATAATTAATATTTTATTTAATCATATAAATTTTATTTCTAATCTCGTTGGTCATAATAGAATGAAACATGGATGAAAGTACTTGACAAAAAAAAATTCAATGCAGTCAAACAAACAAACTTAAAATCTATATACTTAATTGACAAAATTTGTAAAATTGATGCACTAATAATTAAATTATTTCTAGCAACATGATGCATGACGTGTCGACAATGTTTCTATACGGTGCGAGCCCCTTGAAACCTAAGAATTTTTTATTTTTTAATTATTATTATGATTATGTGAAACGTGCAGCTTATCAACGATCATTGTTTTCAAAAAAGTAGTGCTGTGTTTTTCCTGGTTTTGAGTAGACGCTTTTGCAAATGCTAAGATAACATCCTTCAAGCCCCATTATTGAAGACAAACAAGCTGTTTTTCCCGGTGGCAGCCTCACTCACCACCCTCTGGACCCCTTCTGGTTAGGGTTAATATATTTTTATTTGGTATTATTGGACTTATCTGGACGAGAAATATTAGAGGCATCGTTTTCAAAGTCTCAATGTCTTATTCATTATTTCATTTTCTTTTCTTTTGGACGAGAAATGCTAGCTTTCCAATTTTCTATTTTTTTTAAATAAAAAAACTCGTAATTTTCCTGGTTTTGAGCATATGCTTTGCCAAATGCTAGAATTATATCCTTCAAGCCTCATTGTTGAGTAAAAACAAGCAGATTAACCTCCTATACATTGACTTGGTTTTGATTTTTACGGCAAAGTTATAAAAATAATTATATTTATTTAAAATTTAAAATTAAAATATAATTTATATTATTTTTTAAGTGAAAACTCCTTAAATTTAAAACTTTTATAAACTAATATTATTTTATATTTGATTTTTAAATAAATAGCTTGGTCAATAAAATTCTTATATCATGTGAAAAAAACTATCTCCACATCAAAATTTATATCATTGAAATACCATCAAACATGCTAAAATACAACTAAAGTTTGGGCCGGAGCAACCAGTATTGCTGCCGTGGAGGCTTGAAACACCTGGGATTCTGTAGATGGAACTGCAGAATGAGATCATTACATCGACACGCCAAGAACCAAGTCAGGAAATTCTCTCATGCCAAGAGGTTGTCTTCCCCTACTTCTACTGTGGTTCCAAGTAAAGCAAGAGAAAATCAGAAAGCAAAGCAATCAGAGGAGTCAATGAGGAAAGTCGTGCACTTCAGTTCTTGGGTTCCTTGCTAGTTATTAAACTACTAGCGAAGAGACAATCCAAGAGTTTACAAGAGACTTGTTTGGACAGACATGATAAGAACAACAGCAGAGATGGAACCCATCAACAATCGTATTGATCAGCTCAATCAGATTCTGCTCTAGCAATTGTATTCCGATGTAATAATGGGAGAAAAACTTCTTTATTTCTGCGAGTTGATATAAATTGTAATTTTTTGTGATAATCTTTTTATATAATCAATCTATAATGTAAAAGCCTTTCCCTGGTTATTAAACATCCAGCCGAGTTTTTCGAGTTTTTATAAGAAATGGAAGAGGAATCTCTTTTTTTTTTTTTAAATAAACTAAATCATCCTGCTAAACCTATAACAAGCCTTGCCCCAAATTAGGCATAATATCTACAGCCTTGCTACGATCATAATAAAGTGCACATATGATTATCTAATTTGCTCTTTCTCATGCTAGAGTAGATATTTGATATCTCAAGTCCAACCAAGTAATTTTTTTAAAAGTTTTTTAAAAAATTTTATGTTTATTTATTAATAAAAAAGTTACTCAATAAAAAATATTTTTCAGATAAAAAAATTTAGTTTTGTTTTCAAAAAGAAATTATATTTTTTATTTTTTATGGAATACTTTTTAAAAGTTGCGAAAACTTTAAAAATATCTTATTATTTATTAATTATATCAAATTTAATTCTTAATTTTTTGATTGCTGTATATTTTATTTTTATTTTTTTAATTTTATCCCTTAAAATATAATTTAATTTGATTTTTATATCAATTTTATTTCTTATTTTTTAATTATCAATTTCTTTTCTCTTATCTTTTTCTTAATTGAGATTTTCTTATCTATTAAATGTGGTCCCAATTTCTTTTATTGTTATTTATTTTACTGAAAATAATTTTTGAAAATAATTTTTTTTAATTACATCATCTTTCAACTTTTTTATCAATTATATTTGGTTTTTATTATTTTGATTGTTATTTATTTTATTGAAAATAATTTATAAACTTAGAATTTTTTTAATTTCAGTCTTCTTCAACTTTTTTATCTATTAGATTTAGTCTTTATTTTTTAATAAATTTGAAAAAAAAAACTAAAATGTTAATAAGTTATTTTTCATTTTATTTTTTATTATATAGTCAAATACTGAAAAATATTTTTTTTAATTTATTTTTATAATATTAATAAAATTAGTTTTCATAAAAACTACATTCTAGTAAATATAATAAATAAACAGGGCATAAGAAAAAAAGAGAGAAAGAGATATATAGAATTTTATTAACAAATACATCCCTTATAAAATATAGTTCGATGAAAACACCCCAATTAATTAGTACACTCTGCAACTCGATAAATATATCAAACAATTTTATTGTACATGTTTTTTTTTTTTCTCAAGAAGAGGGCTGTAGCTTGCTTTTCAATTCGCTGATTGGAGGAGACATTTCAAACTTTGTCTTTGTTTGCCAGAAAATAATTGATTCTAAATATAAATAAATAAAGAATAAATTTTCATTACTATCCAAACCACAATCATCACTACTAAATTATCGTAACCGTTGCCGCACCATAATCTAATTATTAAAACAATAATTATTATAACTATTTTATTATTATTATTATCATTAATATCTTATAACCACCAATATTATTATAACCATTACCATATATAAATACTATCATTATAATCATAATTAAATTAATACAAACATTATAATTACATAATCATTACTATTTTTATTATCAACATCACAATTTTCTTATTATTACTACCGTATTTCAAAACTACTAATAAAAAATAATTTATTTTATTAAAATGTTTTCTTTAATATAGATAATTTCAAAACATGATGTATATTATTTTATAATAAATATTTTTAAATAAAATATTTTTAAACTTAAAGTTTGCACAAACCTACTATTATTAATTAATATTTAACTTTTTAATTATTTAGAATATATATAATGAAATTAAAATTTATTAAAACACTGATATTATATAAAAAACTAGTTTACTATTAAAAACTTAATTCTTAAATATACTTTATATCATTGTGAAACAAAATCATTAATTGTCATGGAGAGCTGAGAATTTGGTTTTGGCGACACAAGAATGTATGGTAGTCGTCATCAACTATGATTGCAGGTGGAGACATGGCCGAATACTCATATCCCATCGTGCTTCTGTCCTCTCTGTTGAACGAAAACAACTGGACTAGATTCCCATTCTTCAGACTCGATTGGATTTTAATATAAAAACTTTGTGCCCATCACTAGCAATAAGTCGCATTCTAGCCTAGATACGGTGGAGACGCCATTTTCTCCCACCTGTTGTTTTTGACGTTAAAAAAGCATATCCAATCACGATCCCGCTGATAAAAAAACAAAAGAAAACATCTCTCATTGGCTTACAGTACTTCGCCAAAACCAGCAGCAGCATCTCATAGTCGGTAGCCTCTGCTTTCTTCCCAAACCTCTGTCCACTTTTTATGTACTCTCTATATAAGCAGACCCCTGCTTACAATTTACATCATCAAAATATTGCAAATCCTCACCTAATATCTCAACTTCCTGAGCTACGAGATTGTCCGATTCTTTTTATACAAAGAAGAAAATAGAAAATGAGTTCAACAGTCAAAGCTTGGACTGTAGCCACTAGTATTGCAGTCGTGGAAGCCGTGAAAGATCAAGGATTTTGCTGGTGGAACTACACAATAAGATCATTGCACCAACATGCCAAGAACCAGGTCAGGTCAACATCTAAGACAAGGAAGCTGTCTTCTCCTCCCTCTACTCTGGTTTCAAGTAAAGTGAGAGAAAATCATAAAGCAAAGCAATCAGAGGAGTCGATGAGGAAACTCATGTACTTAAGTTCTTGGGGTCCTTACTAGTATCTAAATTAACTACTAGCAGAGGAGCTATATTCATGCATGGATTTGTGTCTCTATGTATAGACAATCAAGGAGTGAGTGAGTTCCTGTATTAGGGTTTGGTTCCTATATGAAGATAAAAAAGAAGTAAATAGTGAGAATAGAGAGGATATATATATATATATATATGTTTTGATTTCTTATCTTTTGTGTTTAGTAAAATTACAAATTTACCCCAAAATCTATTCTATATGTCTATCTCTTCCCTCTGACGAACGGCTTCTATCTTTTTTTTGATATAGAATACTAATCAAAATGAAATTTAAGAGACGTACACTTGTTAGGAGTTAGGACAAAACCATGACAATGCCAACTGCTTATAGAGATTAAACCCATCAACAATCATGGTCAGCTCAATCAGATTCTTCTGTAGCAATTGTGTTTCAATGGGATATTGTTGAATGAATCGCTAAATGATGGAAGGAAATTTTCTTAATTTCTGCAAGTCGATATAATTAATTAAATTGTGAAGTTTGGTGTTAAATTTCTTGTATAATCAACTTTAATGTAAAAGCCTTACTATATAGTGCAAATATGATTATCTGATTTACCCTTTCTCGTGCTATAGTTGATATTAAATATGCCAAATTAAGTCAAATTATAAAATTAATCAACCTGTATATAACATAGTTTCATGGGTGCAATCGATAGACAATGCAATTCCATACACATGTATAGATGTTGTTATAAAAATATATTTTTTTGTAGGAAAATAAATTACATAAAAAAACTTGATAAGTTTTCACCCAGAATTTAATAGAGTATTTTGATTAGCTGAGTTTTTTGTCTTGAATTTCAAATAATTTTTGAAGGTTAAATAAATTTCAAGAATATCTTAAACAAATAAAATATTTTGACTATGTAGTATCTTATATATTAAAACTTAAGATAGATAAAATCATATTTTGTTTATAATTTTTATAGATTACTTTTTATTATAAATATCAATAATATCCTTTTATGGCTAAGGTTAGTTAATAAGTTTTAAATAGGATATTCAAAATAAAATAAAAGATAAATTATTTGCTGAGAAGACTGAATTAACTATATATAACGTGTTAAAATCATATAACCAAAAGTTTTAAAGGAAATGGTATTTTTTTTTATTGTGCATTTAATATCACATCATTAGCTAAGAAATTAAACTTCATAAAAAAACTATAACATGTTATTTGGAACAAAATCACATGCTAAATTGAATTAATTTATAAGCAAATATAACTTATTACAATTTTTATGTTTCGAATAAATATAAAATCATATAATTCAATTCAATTTTATTGTTTATAATACTTGTGGAAATGAATTGCATTAACAATTTTGCTTTTTGTTGCAATTATCCTTGTGTTTATTTAAATGCATAAAATATAGATATTTTAAAGAATATATAAATAGAAATATATCTCATATTAATTATTTATTAAGTACTTGTTGAAAAAAAATCAAAAGATATATATATTTGTTAAAAAAAAAAAACCTTGTCGATAAGAATATTTCCATGCTTGGCATGACAGTAGAAGAGCTGCACAGCAGCAGCTTGTGCATGAGGAAGAGGAGCAAAATATTACAGTATGTTAGTTTATGTATAATATATACTATCTTTTCTAAGTATTGTCTTACTTTCTCTCTGGAGCTTTTCTTAATGTTTTAATTATGCTCATAAAACATTGATTATAGAGAGAGGTCCCCGACCAGCTAATCGTTTTCCAAATTGTGCTGTAAAGCTTTGGAAACTTGACAAGACCGAGGATGCATGGAGACGTAGACCCAAAAGTTAAGACAGAACTCTCGCTTTGATGAGAAGTTATGTCTTCCTCCTTCATACTCTAACAACCTCTAGCAATGATCAGGATACATACTCTTCCAGTAAAAGAAAACAAAAAAACTCCCGATGGATTTGTTGATCAATTGAATTCTTTCAAACACAAAAATTGATTTATAAATAATATAAAGCAATTATGTGTTATAGATATTTATGCTTCACACAAATTCATTTGATTTAGCTCTAGAAATAATTGCATGTAATGTTTCGATCACCACAAGAATCATGGGAGGAGGCTCCGGCTAATCTCTTAAAAAAAAAAAGTGGTTTTTTAAGGAATTTCTTTCTAGTTTCAATGTGAATTGTTTGTGACCAAACAACAATAGACTCAACCAACGTTACCTGACTTATTTTACAAAAAAAAAGAAGAAGGTAGTTTTTAAGAAATTTCTTTCAATATGATGGTTTTTTTAACCGATCTCCCATGGTATAAATTACAAGTTGAGCCGGATCTAAAATAATATTGAAATTCTTAAAAAATAATTAAAATAAGTTGATTTAAAATAATAATCAAATTAAATTTTAATAGTATTCATCTAGATTTGATCAGACCATGCAAAGTTCTAGATCACTCAGCATGCAGGTGTTAAATTAACACTACACTCGGTACACTACCTACCTTGTAGATGACACTTGATGTGACATCCAAAAAAAAAAAAATTACTCTTGAATTTTGTAAAACAACAGGCCTGAATTTTTCAGTTACATTGAGTCTTTTAACATGTCCACTTTGTGGATGCCTGGAAATGCCCATGAAAAGGAAACGACTATCGCCTTCTCCCTCAATTCTAGACTGAAGAGAAACGAAAAAGTGCCGCTGGTAAGAATAAACCAAAGGCTTAGATTTGGCAAAAACCATAAACTAATTTGTAACTGCTTTCATCTTGTTTAATTCTCTCTATATAATTAGCCCATCTACGATTTGCTACTCCTTGCATCAGCTACATAGCATATTGTTGTGCAATGAGTTGGAAGAGCAAAGTGTAGACAGTTGTAGGCAGCATAGCAGCTGTGGAGGAATTGAAGGATAAGAATTTGTGTAGGCTAAATTCTATAATGAAATCCTTGTACCACCAACATGTCATTAACAACATGGCCTCCTCCTCCTCCTCGAAGCCTACTCAAGTAGGACGAGAAGCGGCACCACCACCACCACCAACTACAACTTCAAGTTTTGCACCAAAGAGGGAATGCAAAGAGAAAAGGGTAAATCAATCAGAAGAATCACTCAGAACTGTTATGTACTTGAGTTGTTGGGGTCTCAATTAACTAAAAGTAAGAACACTTGGTAATTGCTAGCTCCTACCCAACATAGATAAAAAAGATGATGAGGAAGGAGCAAGCATGTGTATATCCATGCCAAAGTAAATAATCACATGTGCCTTGCTATTTCAATGTCAATGCAGAAAACCATGTGCATCTTCTTTACTCTTTCTACAAACTTTCGATCAGATGCATAAACTGAACATGTGTTGGCTTCATCATCATAGGGAGTGGGTGAGGGAGGTGAATGGTTTCTCCATGGCATGGCAAGGTTATATACTAACCATCAAATTCACAACCATACACGATGAAAGCCAACCTTGATTTTCTCCTAATCTCGCCGGAAAAACTCTATAAAAGCGAGAAGAGATACGAATTAGTATTGTCAAACCCAAGTCATGAACACTGATAATTGGATATTTATTTATCCTAATTTGCTAAAAAAGAATTTCTTGATAGGAAATAAGGGATATCACGCATAGATAACACTTCACCCTTAATTTTTTTTATAGTGCTATTACATAGCTCTAATATTGTCGTAAGAATTCTTACAAATTCTAAATTCTACAATACATGAACTCTTTGCTTGATATTGAATTCTAACATTTAAGACTTGAATTGGATGATATGGATGATACATAGTTTATTTAGTCGTGTAAATTGTACTAATTTTCCTTAGTTGAGAACGCTAATGATAAATTGATTGCCTTCAATGAAAGCTCTGCCCGTCACTTGTAAGTGATGACTACAATAATCTTCATCTAAAATTTCCTTTTCCATTAATGTCAATTAGTGCTTTGTGGATTTTATCATAATTAAGTGTTATAATTAGTCCAATGGGAAGATCCTAGGGAATCCATCCTTCATTATTGACCATGTCAAAAGATTTTTAAAAGTAAAGTGACTTTGTACAAAGGTTGTGTGATTATAACCTAGCAGGTTCTCTAGTGGCTTCTGGTTGGTTAAATCATTGCCTACAAAATATTTTGAATGAAGCACCGGGAAGGAATTATGGAAGAGATGCTTTTTCTTGCAAGAGTGCCACATGGGAGCATCAGTGTGTTATTTTAATGTTTCCACGATATCATGTTTCCAACATCATGGCAAATCATGATGTTTTAGATGCTATCTTCAAGCTTATCCATTCTTTTTAGTGTATCTTTTATAGTATTATTTAATTGAAAATATTTTAAAATATTATTTTTTATACTGGTTTATCAAAATTATAAAAATAAGTTAAAAAGCATCAATTTAATATCTTTTTAGATTAAAAAACTTAAAAATAGATTGAATTACAAAAACAAATATTCCTTAAGATAAAGAGCAAAAGCAGGTTTATTCTCGAGGGGAAAAAAATTAAAGAGTGTCAATTTTGAAGCAAAATGACATCCAAGCTGGTTCGTCCAAGCAAGAGATTTTTTTTTATTCTTTATTCAGACAATAAATCTTACTTAGAAAGGAACAATTATAGATTTTTTTCTCACAATAAAAGACTTTTTAAAACATTAACTACACATATAATGCTAGGGATACTAATTTTTTTTATTTAATAAATAACGTAATATCTATTACAAGATAAGAATTTAAAATTTTATTAATGAGATAATTATAATTATGAAAGTGAATGATTGATAAAACTCTAAATGCATCATGCCACATCATTTATTAAATTTTTGAATCTATTTTTTTTACATTAAGTTTTTTTCTCAAATAATTTTTTGGTTGCTTAAATGTGAGGATATCACAATGTTTAGAAAAAATTCTAATACATATTTGATGCTTATATCAATCTAAAACATTTAAGGCTTAAGGATTCAATAAAAATTAAAAAAAAAACATAAATAAAGAAAAAATCAAGCTGCTAAAAATGATAGGCAAAAAAACTTGGTTAGTGTGTTGAAAAAAAAAATGAGCAACTAAAGATAGGGAAACTTAGTTGGTGCATGCACATGCACCGCCATATGGGAAGAGGCTGCACGTGTAGCATCTTACATTGCACCAAGCTATTGTTAAAGAATAATATAAATTATATTTTGAGATCTCACCTAACAGCTTAAGTTATTGGATTGAGATAGTTTTTTGATATGATATTAGAGCCCTAATGACCAAATGATCATGAGTTCAAATCTCACAACTCCTATTTATTTTATAAAAATTAAACACAAGGTAAAATAAGCATATACAAGTTTCAAGTCCAAAGAACTTTTACTTGAGGGTAAAGAATAATATAAATCATATCCTAAGATCTTACCTAACAACTTAAGCTATTAAGTTGAGATGTTTTTTTGACATGATATCAAAGTTTTAATAACTAAGCGATCATAAGTTCGAATCTCATAATCCTTATATAATAAAAATTAAGCACAAGGTAGTGTGAGCTTGTGTAAGTTTCAAGCCCAAATAGCTTTCACTTAAATATGATATGATTTATATTATTCTCTAACAACTATTTTGCATGGTTGCTTCATAACCATCTTGACGAGATTTTTCTGGTGGTAGGGTGTGTATACATAGAGGAGTGACAACGAGTCTTTGACAACCATTTCTTTCTTCTCATCCCTATTTTCTCTCTTGGAATCTGAACTGGTTTATCAAAGTTGAAAGTTGTCATGTTATTTTATTTTTATATGAAATTTGATTCTTATTCTTTTGATTATTGTTTGTTTTGATTTGATTTTTTTCAATTGATTTTATTTGTAAATTTTGTCCTTTAGCATTTTGTTTCATTTTATTTTTATATTAAATTCGGTACTCATTATTTTTATTAATATTTGTTTTGTTTTGAATTTTTTTCTTAATTGAGTTATTTTTTTATTTCATCTTTCGATAATTAGTTTATTTTTATGTCAAATTTGATCCTTATTTTTTTATTGCTATTTATCTTATATTGAATCATTTTTTATTGATTTGTTTTTCAATTTCATCCATGAGTATTTAGTTGATTGAGAATTTGACTCTGTGGTTTTTTAGGATATGTTTTCTATGAGATGGTCTTGACCCAATAACCCAGGTCATGAGCTTGAAATATTAACTTAATGTAATATTCCACATCGACGGGTAAGGAGTTGGTTGTTGACTTTATTAGTAGTGCTGATTGTCAATATGTTGTACGAGTTTTGGAGCCTATAGGCTGCCAGAAAAAAAAAACCAAGAGGGGGACCTGGGTGGAAGTCTTAGAAATGGGTGGACTAAGAGGTCCAAAGTGAATAATATACAACATGTTGGATCAGGCTATTATATTTGATATCAGAGCTGACCTTACTAACTATTCGATGATGCCGACGAGGTCATCAGGTTCTTTAAACACGGTGAATTATAATATCCCATATCGATGGGTGAGGAGTTGGTTGCTAGCCTTATTAGTAATATTGGTTGCCAATATGTTGTACGCGTTTTGGAACTTATGTACTGTCATAAACAAAACCGTGAGGGGACCTGGGTGGAAGCCCTGGAAATAGGTGGACTGAGAGGCCAAAGCGGATAATATATAACATGTTAGGCCAAGTTGTTACATTTAAATTGACTTTATTCTATTTTAGGTCCTTTTTTATAATTGATTTTTAAAAGAAATTTCATTATTTAACATTTGATTGGTTGGAGATTAGCCTTTGTTAAAAAAAATTTAATTTTTTTTTATGGAGTTATCTTGATCTTATATTTTGGGTCATGAGTTTGGTTAGTTAACTCGAGTTTTTTTTTTTTAGTTGTATTTTTTTAAGTTTTGCCTTTCAATATTGAACTAATTTAAGAGTTGAGTTTCATAATTTTATTTAGTTTACTTTCTACGAGGTTATTATGATCCAACGACTAGATCGTGAATTTGGTTGTCTGATTTGGGTGGACTTGAGTCCCTTTTTTCATCATTTTATTTTATTTTTTATTTTATTTTTTAATATTTAATTTATTGTGAATTGAGCTTTGTTTTTTTTTATTTTATAAATTTATCTCATTTAAATTTTTATTTATTATTAAATAAAATCATGAATATCTTTTTTTAAAAAAAAAATTAAGGGTGTCTTTCAATGATATTGTTATTTGCATGCATGCATATGTTGCAACTAATCATTGTAATTTATTTATATTTTCGAGTTCGGTGGTTTATTTAATGTCATCGATTTTTTTTTTAAAACGACGCTGTATGTATCTAAATAATAGATACTTTACAGAAAAGTAGGTTGAAAACGCTCCCACTATCATGGCTACCACTAAAAAGGCAAAAACGAACACGCCTAGGAGTGAAAAAGCCCGGGAATCTATGCAGACCGGACCTCAAAGAGGCCAATCAAATTCACCAAATTCCCATTAGGCATTACCTGACAGCAGAAACTACACAGTTTATGTCCATTTTTATGCTACAGTATTATTACAATAGGGAGATACATAGCTTTCATCAACAGAAACAAAGACAACAACAGCAACATTATCATAGTAAAAACACAAAATAAATCAAAAGCACGAAGCCCCAGTGAAGAAAACAATACAAGTTTTTTCCATCTTGTAAAGCAGAGAGTGAAAGGAGCCTTTGGAGACTTTCCAAGATGCCATTTTGGCAAACAAGCAATGGCAATGGCAATGCCGCTTCTTCTTCTACTACTACCACTTCTTCATCTTCAACATCTTCAAGTTCCATGAGTAGTAATAACAGTAATGGCAATAATGGTTGTCAACAGAACCAAAGTAACCAGCTTGGAGAGACAAGATCGAGTCTTTATTATTCGACTAATGCAGTATCGTTTGTTACTAAGTCTTTGTTGCCTACTAGAAGAAGACTCAGGCTTGATCCTCCTAACAAGCTCTTCTTTCCTTGTAAGAATTAAGGTTTTGTTGTTCTTTTTTGTTGAAAATCTGTGGCCATGTTCTTTTTGTTTTGATTGTGTATGCATAGCTTGTACTGTTTTCGGGTATTTTTTTTTTATACTTTTCGTAATCTGGGTTTCTTTATTTTTATATGAAGAAATGACCTTCGATTTGTTGATATCATAAATCACACAGATTAGATTGTCCTCTGCAGATTTTGCATGATATGAACTGCTTTTAGTCGATTCAGCAGATTAGATTGTCCTCTGCAGATTTTGCTTGATATGAACTGTTTTTAGTCGATTCATGATCTGGGGTTTCTTAATTTCGTGAAGGGAAGTGAGATTCTTTAGAATGGTAATGTCTAGCCCTTAAGAAAACAGATTGATTGTTCTTTGTTGGTCAAAATCAAACAAGTTAAAGAAACCTAATTGGGTTTGCTCATTGTCTATCAACTGCTATTCATCCAGCTGCTCTTTGTTAATGTACTTATAGCTGAGGAACCTGATTGTTTGATTAGTTTGCAGATTTGAAGCTATCATTATGCAGATGAACTCAGTTGTTAAATGATTTGACCCGTTGTTCTTTCTGGGGTTTACTTTGTGTTTGAAACACTGGAAAATTGGTAGTGAACTAGATTTGTGTTTTCTTGGTACTTAATTTGTTGCAATATTATTGTGCTGAAGATGAACCAGGTAAACAGGTTAGGAGTGCAATTGGCATCAAGAATACTTGCAAGTATCATGTAGCTTTCAAGGTATGGAGCGTCTCTCGACTCCTTTTCCTTGATCAATGATTTTGATGTCGATCAATTTTGGGAATAATTAGTGATTTGATGGCTGTTGTAGTTCCAAACGACTGCACCAAAGAGCTGTTACATGCGTCCTCCCGGGGCTATACTTGCTCCTGGAGAAAGTCTTACCGCAACTGGTAATCAGAATCTCCTGCTCCACCACTCCAGATTACTGTCCCCATTAAAATGATCAGGGACTGTATGCTGTAAACATTTTGGTTTTAGGGTATTCTTATTCTGAATCATTACCTGTCCAACAGTATTCAAGTTTGTGGAACCTCCAGAGAACAATGAGAGACAATTGGATCAGAAGAGCAGGGTTAAGTTCAAGATCATGAGCTTGAAAGTGAAAGGAGAAATGGAATATGTTCCTGAGATGGTATATTGTCCGAACCCCTAATGTGATTCTTATTAGGGACTCTACATTAAGCTCATGGCAACATGATTTTATTAACATATTCCTTGATTTTGCTGATAAAGCTATTGTTTTTATTCAGTTTGACGAGCAGAAGGATCAAGTAGCAGTTGAGCAAATTCTGCGAGTAATTTTTCTTGATCCAGAATGCCCTAGCCCTGTAAGTAAATAGAAATTATCTCTATTAAGTCCTCTGCCTGCATTTGAAAACGAAATACAAAAGACAAGAAAAGGCTTTCTCAATCCTTGAGGTAATCCTGTTTTATCTCTGTCAAGGCACTGGAAAAACTTAAAAGACAACTGGCTGAGGCTGAAGCTGAGCTTGAGGCACGCAAGAAGCCTCCAGAAGACGCAGGTCCCCGAGTCGTCAATGAAGGACTTGTTATAGATGAGTGGGTAAGGTCTTGAACATTTGGCGTGTAATTTCTTCTTATCACATTGTGGCCTATAATCTTTCCTGACACTAATTTCTCTGATATACATTTCAGAAAGAGCGGAGGGAAAGATACCTGGCACGCCAGCAGGTTGAAGTTGATTCTGTGTGAAAGTTCTGTTTCCTTTTCTTGCAATGTTTTTTCCTTGAGCTGAGGTTTCCTTCATACAATGTTGAATGCTTTGTCCCTTTGTCCATTGGCGGAGGAGGATGTGTGATCTGTTCTTTTAGGAATGTAGACATAAAAATTTGTGAAGCAGGATTTATCAGGGTTAAAAAAAAGGCATTTTGTTATGCCATATTAAGCTGTATTTGGTTTAAGGCACCTAATACTGCACTTGTGCCCTATTTATTGTAGATATGGGATTTTGATTAACATTGAATTATGTAATTCTCTGTTAGCAATTCATGTTTTTTTAATCAATATTGCATGTTGTAGCAGCAGGGTTTTTGCATCTACTTGCTCACAAGCCTAATCACAAAACCTGGACTGCCTGGCAGGTTAACCGGGGGTTTGGGTCTAGACCAGGGTTTAAAAAAATAGAAAATATTAATCCGTCGAAAATTTAGATTAACCTGACCTTATAAAATCTGGTCAAATTTGGTTAATTTTTTTTTAAAAAAAAAATAATTAAAATAATATTTTATTTTTATTTTTTCCATGTCTTGGACTTGTCCCAGATTCATATTCAAGTGCAGAAAGAACTACAGGATGCAACATGGTTTGCAATTTTTCTTGTGTAGAATTTAAGAATAAAGCACAATGTCTAGATTTCTCGTATTTGCAAACTTTTTTTGATTGGATTGAAGAACATTTGAACTTTAGGATCATTAGTGCTCATGTAAAGTATTTAATCAAATCTTTGTTTTATTATCTTTTTTTCTTCTTTTTTTTATTATCAAATCTTTGTTTTATTATCTTGATGATCCACGATGTAGCGCTTGAATGTCTCTTTTCTTTTGATAACATAAAAATTAACTATGAACTAAAACAGAACGGCTGTTACTGTACTTCCCGTCTCAAAGTGCTTTCACTATTTTTTATAAAGCATTATTTGTTCGAGTAGTTTTTTATTTTTGATTTTTTTATAAATATTTTTTAATATTAGATTTGTTTATTTAATAATTTATTATTTTTTTATAAATGAATTGTCAGCCTGGTTAATTAACCAGGCTTAAGTTTTCTTTTTTATTTTCTTAATTAATTTTTTTTTACTTTTATCTTTTAATATTGGTTGAAAATTAGACATATTACTTTCTATTAAGTTATTTCAGTTTCTTGATCTATGAATAGTACTTAACGAGTTAATCTAAATTTTTATGTTATTTTTTAATTAATTTTTTTTATTTTATCATTCATTAGTTAGTAATTGAGTTTCGTAATCTATTTTATTTGTTTTTTATAATGATGTATTGATCTCATTATCAAAGTTGCTGATTTTGAAATTTTAACCCTAGTTAATTGAGATTTTTTTTTAAGAAGTTATCTTAATTTTATGATTTAAAGCACATGTTCTTTAACATTGAATTTGATATTTATTGAGTTATCCCTATTTTATAATCTAAATCTGAGATTTGATTTGATAGGTTAACTTAATTGACTTAGTTATTTTTATTTTTTTAATTGACCTTTTCCCTATTATTTAATGTTGTATTTGATAAGGAATTATGCTTTTATGATTTGTTTTGATTTTCTTTTTTGTTAGGTTATCTCAGTCTTATAACATAATAATAATGCATATCGGGTTAACTTGAGTTGACTCAACTTATTTTTTTTTGTTATTTTTTAAATGAGAATTTTTATAAATTTCATCGTTTAATATTGGATTTGACAAAAATAATTGAAAATTAAGCTTCATAATTTGTTTTGATTTACTATCTAAGGGGTTATTTTAGTCTCATAATCAAAGTCACAAATTTGACAGGTTAACCCGGGATAAATCATGTCATTTTTTATTATTTTTTTTATAAAGTTATCTCATTCTGATGACTCGAGTCATGAGTTTGATGAATTAACTTGAATAATTTTTTAAAGTTTTTTAATTGATTTTTTTTAATCTCATCCTTCAATGTTGGGATAATTAGATATTAGAATTCATAATTTATTTCGATTTGCTTTCCATGAAATCATCTCAATCTTATGATCCAGGTCGCGAGTTTGAGCATCTTCTTGAATTGTTTTTTAATCAAATTATATTTTTATAAGTTATATATGTTATTTTTAAACCCATAAAATCAACTAAGTTATATTAGAAGAACAACCACACAATTTAAATTTTTTTTCTCCTGCTATATTAGCAATACCAAAACATTTTTTTACATTGGAAAAAAAAAATCACTACTCAATTATCTGGTCCAATTTAAAATTGTCTCTCTTCAACCTATAATTTTTGTCTCCTCTATGTTCATATGTCCTAAAACATTAACTATGTAAATTTTATCTTAAAACACTAATTAACATACACGTAACATGGAAGTGACCACTGATATGTGCTCACCTTGACCGGCACTGGACCCGTCAGCCTAAAGTCAAAATTAAAACAAGTTGAAATTGTTATATTTTATAATGAAAACTACCTGTCGGTGTTATTTGTGCTTTTATTAATGGATTGAGGACCTGATAGAGGCAAATTTGCTGTGGAAGAATAATATATTTTCTTTTGTTGATAAGGTGATGAGCTAGTGGGATGGATTTTGATAGAGATCTGGATTTGGTTCTGATTCTCTTTTGGTCCACTGCAATTAAATTATCCTTCTAATGATAGTGATCAAGTGCCTGAAATGCGGTGTGCTAGGACTATTTCCTATAAAAATAAATTCCCATTTCTCATGTTAGTCCTTTTCATGCCTTGCATCTCTGTATTATATTGCCTTTGATTACTTAAATAACATCCAAAATGTCCTCATCTAGCATAAATAAATTACTCCTAAATAATCCTGAGACTAGCATAATAAGTCAGTTTATTTTTTAATGATTATAAATTTAAATTTTTTTAAAATTATTAAAGATTTACATGATTATTAACTTTAATATCCCTGAAATTAATCAAGGTATGTTCAATATGACATAAACACATATATTCTCTAAAATAAATTACTCCTAAATAAAAAAATATTACATGAAAGATAGTTGAATAAGTGCCCACTTGGTTATATTTATTTTTTAAAATGCTTTTGGTTAAGAAATATATTGGAATACTTTTATTTTTAAAAAAATTATATTTAATATCAGCATATTAAAATATTATAAAAAAGTGAAAAATAATCATTTGAATCAAAGAACAAATAATTTTTTTTTTTCAAAAAATTGTTGAAACGTCAGAACAATTGAGAATAAAGGGAAAGATGAAAAGTATAAAAGATAATTAGTTCATTGGAGTCTATCAGTTTTTTAACAAAATTTGTTTGATATTTTTTTAAAAGAAAATATTTATTGGTTTTTACATAGCTAGATATAACAATCAACTTGTTAAATCACTTAAATTTAACCAAATCAATATTAAAATCAATTTAAATTAAAAGTTAACCGGATGAATTCTTTAGGCGAAAGTTTAATGACTATTAAATATAATTGCTGGGGTTCCAAACAATGTAATAATTCATGGACATGGTGATATCTGGGGACCCTCCATGGAAAGAGGACGCTGTTTCTCTCCCAAGTGGGTTGCAGAGTTTGGTGGATTTTTATTTTTTTTAATTATCTAAAAGGTGGAAAACAATTCTTCTTTGTCCTTATAAACGGGCATGTAAAGGGCAGGGCAGCCATGATTCATATCCTTGTATTCAAATAAACTCTTGATTAAAGCTGCTGGGTGGATCTCACCAGAAAACTCAATGCCACAGTGGAGACAGATAGCAACTTGACACGGTGAGATTGAACCAGATTCATCCATCTCCGCGAGTAGAGAGACACTCAAGCCCATAAACAATTTGAGGGAGTCGTGTTTTTTTTGTCTATTGTTTCCTCTCACCATGCAGTAAGGCCATTGTTAGCCCGTACTCCTCTGTCTGTGGTTTCCTCCCACCATGCAGTACGGCCATGGTTAGCCCGTGCTCCTCTGTCTGTGACCATTATCTCAGCTCGATGTTGCTCTTGTCTGATACATTCTTCCTCTGGTAATTATAAAGATTACTTCGCCTTTGGCTGCTTCCATGCAAGACGTTTATTATGGCAGAAACCATCCTTTCATGACCTAAATTCTCTTCTCTCTCTTTTTATTTATTATTATTATTCTGTGAAATTGATGCAAATCATTTTTTTTATTGGATGATAATGAATGATCTTGAACCAACGTGTGCATGCATTAATGAAATATTCTCGTATCAATTTATACATTAATAGAAGAAATTAAATGCAAGTCTTCACGTAAGATAAGAACAGAGATGATGACATGAACCAAACTATTATTAAAATTAGGTTGTTTTCATTAAAAAAATAAATTATTTATTTATTTATGAATAGACTTGACCATTCCACAAACTGAACCTCGAGTCAAGTATTGTAACTATGGTATAACCCAAATTATGGATTTAACCCACAATTGGTCCTGAAATCTTTTAAATTTTTTTAGTCATTTCTTTGTTCTAATCTCATCCTCATATACCATATATTATGTTTTGGTTATTTTGTATAAATTCATGATTAAATAGCTGGTATATGCATGTTTAACCACTAGACAAGATATATAATTGTGATTAATCATGGATCCAAATAAAACAGTCTAAAAATAAGCTCTTGATAAATCCCTAAAGTATCACACATTCTTCAATCGAGTCCTTCATGGCTCAATAAAACAATTCTAGCCATTTAGAATAAAACAAGAAAATGGATAATACTTGAGAAATCAAAATTAAATCTTACCAAAAGAATTCCACAGAATACACGAAGAAATCCAAGTCAGGTGACGTTCCCTTACGAGCAGTCAATGGCTTTGGAGCTTCCCCTGTTATTTTCTATCATTAACAAGAACAATAATTGATCTTGGGCTCCAGCACGTGACATCCATACCCTGCTGCCTGCTGTCAATTCTCATCACAGCACGTGTCTCCTATCACGTGACTGGGAAGTAAAGAAAAAGATAAAAGTATCCACTTGGCAACTCCTCGAGGGTACATCATGTAGGTGTTGGGTTACTATTGGTGTTGGGATACTGTCAACACCAGTTGACTCCTCCCGTTACCTGCTCCAAAATTCTCACAGTACATCGACGTCGATGGGCACTCATAATTCCACGAAACAAATTGACATTTTGTACCGTCCAAGCAAAACGGTGACTAACGGGAGTCGTTATGATGGGAAATCCCACTTGCAGCAAGCGTTTACGCGTTGATGTTAACGTCTAATCTTTTTATAAAGTAATACCAAGAGGTGAATTTTGAGGGATGTGATATTTTTTTTTAAAGTATTTTAAAAAAAATATTAAAATACTAATTTTTTATTTTTTAAAATTTATTTTTTAAAAAAAAGTATTTTAAAAAAATATTAAAATATTAATTTTTTATTTTTTAATTATAAAATAAATTTTAACAGAAAAAACAAGTTAAAACTCGTTGTCATACAATAAAATAAATTTAAAATAAATTTTAACAGAAAAAAACAAGTTAAAACTCGTTGTCATACTATCAGAAAACATAAATAATTAAATACCTAACTTTAAGATTTTACATTTTTCAACTAGTAACGTGTAATGTTCATCTCCAATATCGTGGGGTTACGAGAGATTTGAATTAGATGAATGAAATGGCTAGCAAAAAATAAATTAACACGTCGCTTTTAAACGTTTTTATAAAAAAAAAAGTTTTATACTATTTGAACTTTTTTTTTTAAATAGCCACGATAATACGTTGATTTAAATGTATCGGTTTGTAGGTCTAAGTACAATCTTAAAAATTAATAAAAAAATAAATTAATTTTTTTAAAAAATTTAAGACGGTAATTTTTTCAAAAACAGTATTAAAACACTAATATATTAAATCTACTTTGCCATTTGCTATTTGGGTTATTGGTTCTGTTGAGTTTAATAAAAAAAATTATAATTTTTTTTAATTACCTGATAAAAATAAATGCTCATAAAATTAAATATTAGTTTAAAAATAGAAACTTATTTAAGATAATTATCCCTCGTAAGTAAACAAAAATCAACAATACAATACATTTCTCAATCAACCTAATATTAAATAGTACAATTAAAATATCAAAAAAAAAAACATATCATATCGGTATGTAAATTCATCAAACTTACCAACTAGGTTATGAATTCTACGGAGATTATTATTTGTTTTTTTAAACTATATGATAATAAAATTAATAGATTGTGAAATCAAATATCAACCTAATATCAAGATATTTGTTTTTAGATCATGATAACCTCATCAAATGCTAAACAAAACCAATTATGAAATTAAATTTTTAATTAATCCATTATCTAAGAATTTAAAAAATAATTTAAAAAAGTTAAACTTTTTAGATAAATAAATCAACTCAACCAGCCACTTATGCTGACATTATGAAAATAAAATAAAAGGAAATAAATTATGAATCTAAATTCTTAAATATCCTAATATTAAAAGATAAAATTGACAAATTTTTTTTTTAAATCATAAAAAATATTCAAAAAGAAAATAAAAAATAAATCATAAAAAATATTCAAAAAGAAAAAGAAAGAAGAAAGAAAGTAAAACATTATAGATTATTATTGTTATTTATTGTGTAATGTCCGTGGGTAAACAATGGTTTTTTCACTTCATTTAATTTTTATTACTTCATAAAGTTTATTAACATGAATTTTCTCTAAAACTATTTTTTAACCATATAAGAAAAAATAAATTATAAAAAAATTAAATTTAAATAAAAAAATAGACAACCCATCAAACTTTTAAATAGAGGCAATTTAAACGCTAACCTTATATAAAGATAAAATATAAAAAAGTAAATTATAAAATTAAATTTTTAATAATTTTAAATTTAAAAAATAAAATCAATAAATTTTTTTTAAAAAAAATGATAACAAAAATTCAAAAGAGAAGAAACAAAATATCATGGATTACTATTGTAATATACAGTATAATAAGTATCAGATAAAAAGTGATTTTCTCCATATCTCTTAATTTTTGTTATTTTATAAAGTTTAATAATATAGTTTTATTTTAAAATTATTTTTTTAATAATATAAAAAAATAAACTATATAAAAAATCAAGTTTAATTAAAAAAACATATAAAATCTATAAACTAGAGCAATTAATGATATTTTGATAAATCCACAAACTACAACATTAATTTTATAAAAAGATAAAATTATAAAATTAACTTATTTACTGTATCAATATTAAAAAATAATAATAATAAAAATAATTTTTTAAAAAAATTATGATAAAAAGTTATGTATTAAAAAATAAAAAATTTACCGCAATGTTTAGGAAAATAAAAATTCAAAGCTTTCCCACGTCTTTTAGCTTTTCTTATAATTGCGGAGAAAATTGCAACAAATTAACAATTTCAATCACATCAATACTCCAATTTCTCTTGAGAAACTCAAGAAAACTTCACTTCTGTCCACCATCCACTCATCCAAGATATAGAGCCTCGAGCCTCACGCCCGTCCCCATACCATTTTATAAAGTAAAACCACTTCCTGTTTCCTGTTTTACAAATCCGCTACTTGTCCTTCTATAAAATAACACACCCACGCCTGCTTCAAAACACTAGACGAAGCTTGATATATTTCTCTCACTTCAATCTGTAATTTCTGTTCCCCCAATATATCGGAAGACCCCAGAAATGAGTTATTTGAACCGGGTTTGGATGGCAGCTACCGTGGCTGCAGTTGGATACCCTGATCAAGGGTGGAAATCCAGCTTAAAATCACTGCACCATGGCAAGAGGAGGGTGTTCTCTGGCGGAGATGTGGTGGAGATCCGGCCACTTGCTGCTGCTTCTGTCGGATCGGATTGTATTGGTCTTGGAGGTTGTGGATCGGAAGGGGGAGTGAGGCAGAACGATGAGTCTCTCCGACAAGTCATGTACTTGAATTGCTGGGGCCAGGGGTAACCAGGGTGAGAAGGTCGCGGTGACCGAGTGACTCAGTGATGAGTTTCAGAGTCCAAGGTGATTGACTAGGTGGTGTTCTTTAGCCGATCAACTCAGCGGTGTGTTGGCCTGCAGCCTGGGGGATTTGGCCAGAGTTGACCAGATAGTGGATTGTGATCGATTGACCCAGCAGTGAGTTGTAGAGTCCGAGGCAAGTGACCAGGTGGTGAGTTGTGGAATCAACGTTGAGAGGGGATTGACTTTACATTGTGAATTTATTGCGGGGATGAGGAGATGATGGAAAAAAAATTAATGTGAATTTGTACAGAAACAAAATGTTAAAAATAATATTGCACTGTTTTTGTCTTATTTTATTTACTTATATTTATACCCATTATGATTGAATATTCAAATTAAATATTGTGAACTTCAAAAACCACATCTCTTCAGGAACTTTCATTTTTAATAAGATTTTTTTTTTTTAAAAAAAAAGAAGACAACATAATATTCAAGCATCAACATGGCATGTCTATTCTTACATGAACATTAATCACGACCTTAATTTTTCATATATTAGTTTGTTCCAGCTCTTGCACTTTCCAATTTTCGTAAAATAGAATCTGTTTGTTGATCGTTAAAAACTGAGTTCATTTTTATTTGAAATAACATAAAATTATTAAATAGCTCCTAAAAAGATAATGAATATCTGGAATAGATAGGTGTCATGTGATATGTTCTAGGCCGCGTTAATTTTTTTTTATAATGGAAAAAACAGGGTTTAAGTGATGTTTTGTTTTGAAAAAGGTCAAAACAAAATCCAAAATTTAGGTTATTGATTTAGTTCAATAAATTCACTCACTTGATTAACAAAAAGCTTTTCATAGTAAATGAAGTGAAATATTTTTTTTATAATGATTAATTATAAAAAATAAGTTTTCAATATTATAAGAGAATAAAAAAAATCAATTAAAGACTAGTTGTTTCTCTAATACTACCGTCTCACCACTAGAAAACACTCACCAAAATAGTTTTATTGCCACCACGAAAGTAGAAGTAATCGTTTGCGATTTAGCTCAGTTTTTACCTATAACAAAAGGAAAATTTTAAAAAAACTAAACCCGATTCCAACAAATTGATTTCCATTTGGTTTGGTTTTCTATGTCAAAAATTAAAAAAATCTATATTGTTTTTTAACATCTTAAAGACACAAAATCAAACTCATCTTTATCATTAGCAGCTTGTATGACAGTGTTGAATCTATGCCAGCCTTTTCTCAAGCAACTGACCTCCCTTATAAGCACAAAACACATCACCTCCCTTATAAGCACAAAACACATCGTGCTTTCTCACAGAAATTAATCACTCCTCATTATCACAAACCCAAAAACCTATATCATAAAAAACCATACTCTTAAATACAAATTGCCACCACCACAATAAACACTACTGAATGTCCATTGCCACTTTCTTTACCTATCTTCCTTTAATAAAAAAATCCAGCAATTGCCAATAATCCAAACTATAGAATTAAGCCTAGCTCCCATCCTTGTTGCCTTAACTAGTCACTTGCTTTAGCCACCCTCATCACCAAACCACACCAGTTTCTATAAAAAAAAACATTGCCAATAACCTAACAACCCAAACCGCCACCAAGACTGAAGATCACTTATCATCAAAAGCTACACATTTTTCTCATCTCTCTTTTGCCTAATTAAATATATTCATAAACTCATTTCATTATTCATGGGTAATCATTAAATGTCAAATTAATTTTTACTTTTTATCAATAAGTTCCGTTGGATTTCTATTTTTGTGGCATGACCAAAATGGTGCTAAAATAAGAAACAAAAACTATTAGGCAAAAAAGAAATCTTACTGTTGCTAATGCTTAGGGGTGTTGCTAGGATGATAGATCTAGAGATGCAAATTGAAGAATGAAGATTGGAAGTTTAGGTGTGACATGTGGGAGCTTGGGTAGAGGTGGTTGGTTTGCAAGACATAGTGATAACTGATGAACATTATGAAATTAAATTAATGAAGATTAAAGAATAAAGAATTCAGTGTAGACTTGTGAGTTTTAAATGTTATAGGAGGCTACGAGGATTGAGGAGGTGTGGTGTGGGTTGTGTGACGTGTCTATATGAGAGGTATTTATAGATTTTTTTTTTAATTTGAACCGGTTTGGTTCGATTTGAGTTTATTGATTTTAGCATTATGAAACCGAAATTTTCTAAATATTGTAACTGATTTTTTTTCATAGTTAGGTTTTTTCGGTTGTTATTTTTTCAATTTTTTACTCACCCCTACACAAAAGGTGGCACTATGATACTGAAAAAGATCATGAGTGTCGTAAGAGCAATGACCTATAAAGAAAATCAAACAAAATATCATGAAGTGAACATCTCATGCTTATATTTAATCAATTAATTTAATTTAATTCAAAACAAGATTTCTTTTAAAAAAGCTAAACTTAACAAACAACAACTAATAAAAAAAATCTTAAATAGACCGAATCATTTTCAAAATCAATAAAAAATCTTATAGAAAATAAATAAAAAAAAATAACGAAACCCAGACTTCAATTAAATAAATGCTGAAGAATAAAACTGAAAACAATAAGCTTATAAAATAATAATAAAAAAAAAAACAAATAAATTTGTGTCAATCTCTTGAATCTAGGTTAATCTTTCAAACTTGCAACTCGTGAAATCCTTAACCCGGGCTCAGTCAAGAGGCTCAATTCATAACCAATTTAATATCCAGGAATGAAATCGAAAAAAAATGTCAATTTAATTTTTTTTTAAAATAAAACAATAGTAATCAAAATAATGATGATCAAATTTAATAGGAAAAAAATTATAAGAAGATCAAATTGCAAGAAAAAAATTCAATTTTAAAAATTATTTCAAATAAAAAAAATAACAATTGAAAGAATAGAGATCAAATTTGAGAGATAAAAATATTGAAGGAGGATGAAATAAAAAAATTCTTAGTTTATAGATTATTTCAAAAAAAAAAAAAACATGGGTCAAATCTAAAGAAAAAAACAAATTGAAGGGTAGTTTTAAAAATTTAAAAGGTCAAGTGCAAAAATCAAGAAAAATAAAGAAAAGAAAGAAAAGGTTGTTGATGTCAAATCAAAGATCCATTAGCCACACGTGTCGTCTAGAAATAGAGGGACAACTAAGATAATTCGAACATTGCTCTGGAAGCTATCATTTGGTAGCTGGAAGCCCTCCCGCTTGTTGCTTGAATGATGCAGGCACAACTCACACGTTGATATATATAATGCAAGTGCCAACTACTTTTTTCAAATAATATTTATATTTATTAAATAACTAAATTGACACTCGATCAACTTGATTATAGCTAAAAAAATCCATTAAATGCAAGTTTGGTAACTCTTTCTTTTAAGGATAATTTAGTTATTTTATTGTATTAAAAAAAATAAAAAGCATTAAAAGCCCCTGAACATCAGTTTAATGATTTTTGCTTTTAAGAGTAATTAAGTTATTTTATTATGCTAATAAAATATAAGAAGATCAATTTATCCCGAATCAATATGATAATGACTAATAAATTCTAATAAAAATATTGTTTTACCCTTAATGACCGGTTCATTGTTTTTTGTTTAGAAAGGCCAAGAATGTCATTACATTATAGAAATCCATAATATTCTAAATGTGTATACAATGAAACATTAAGGCCTCTTAATTTTTTTTCGATATGTTCTACTTGGTACTTTGAAAGGATTCAATAGGATAAATTATTCATTTCATTTTGATATTATTAGGAAAAATCAAGTAAAATGTGTTTCCTTTTGTTTGTTTGCAAGTAAGATTTTTTTTAATGATTTATTAAAAAAATATATTATTATTTTCAGGATAACGAAAAGATTTGGGATGGTGTTACTTATATGAACAGAACTTCTATTTTTTTTTAATTTTCATATTTAAACTTTTATTTTATTGTTTTTTTTTTTTTGGTCTATTTGATGAGATGATTTAAATTTGTAAAAGAAAATCAACATTCAAAGAAAGAGAATGTAAAACACATGAAAACCACATGGTCAATTTGAAAATCACTTAAAAAGATATTTTGGTCTAAAAATTTATTTTTATTTATTTTTTTCACTCTCTAATTTTGAGAAAAGATAGAGACTAGTAAAAAACAAAGATGAAAGAGAAAGAAAGATGTGGAATCGCCACATTTCAATCACCAATAAAAACAATCTTTGTATTGATGAACTCCTCTTTTCTAGAGGAGTTCAAAAAAGATATTTCCTATAAATATTTCAAGAAAAAAAATTGATATTTATTTTTTATTTGGTTAATTTTTTTTGTTTTGAGTGTTTTGGAGTGTTTTGAGGTTGATATGTGGTTTTTAGAGGATTATATTGTGTTTTAAAGGTGTTTTCAAAAAACAAAGAATATTAAAATTTGAATTTTTGGAATTCTTGGACCCTGATTTTAAAATAAATTTAAAATAAATTACTTTTTATCTAATTTTTTGTTTTTAAATATAGGAGTAGACATTATCCTCTTCTAATAAAAAATATACGAGGCACACTTAGGTTTTTTTTATTAAGGTTAGGCGTGTAAGTCTGACCAATCAATATATGACTTCGTTTATTTTTATCCCTTTACATATATTTTTTTTTAATTGCATGATACTTTAAAGTGATTTTGATTTTTGTTGAATTTTTTATAAAAACATAAATAATTTTTTATTAGCAACACATTCAACCACTAAGATAAAATGAATGAAAATATTTTAAAGAAAAAGGGCAGCTTGTGCATCAATCTTTTATTTTTATTATGAAGATTAGTTTTCTATTTTAATTTTTAATTAGTATTAATTTATATATTTCTTAGTTTATTTTATAAAGCATAAACATCCTTTTGTTTCTCAAATAAAAATATATGATACATGAAAACATATTCATAAATTAATTATTTTTTTCATGTTAAAAATTGACTTGAAATCTTACCTATAGCATAAACATATTTGTGTTTCTTAACTAAAAATATCTTGATATTTTAAAATATATCCACAACATTAACATATTTTTTATTGTATTCAAAATTAACTGGAAATTCTATCTGGTATAGAGCACAAGTGACAAGACTAGTTAAATACATAAATGATATGATTATTTTTTAAAAAAAATATAGAAGCCTTTTTTAAAAAAGAAAGAAAGAAAAGAAATTGACTTGATTTTATAAATTATAAAAAAAACACAAATATTTCTTTAGAAAGGAGTGTAATTGATAAAATGAGTGATATATTTCTTAGCTTATTTTATATATAAAAAAAAATTCTGAATTTTTTAAAAAATTCAGTAATAAAAGTTAACTTCATTCATTTTAATTTTAGGGTAGAAATTATAGTTTTTTAATGCATAAAGTGTAAACTATAACCGCACGCAAGATGTAGCATGATGGAGGTGATTAACTCTTAATTTCAATGGTCTATTTTAGGCCGATTTTAATTTAAGGGCCAAAAAGTTTCGTGATTAAGAATCCCTTTGACATAATTTTAAAAATTAAAATTTAACTTTTAAGTTTTAATTGAAAAGTTTTTTTCATAAATAATTTATAACAAAAATGAATTAAGTTAAGAGTATGTTTGATTAAAAATAACTTTAATATACTTTTTTGAAAAATAGTAAATTTAAATTTAAAACTTTTAACTTTTGATTAAAACTAAATATAAAAAAATATTTTTAATTAAATATATTTACAAAATTCATAGAAACACAACATCATCTTATCAGAAGCGCCAACTTGAGTACCGCAGGCACTTCAGTATTCTTAAAATGTGACACTCTTTTATGTGGTTTTTTTTTTCTTTACAAAAATAAAACAATCAAATTTACAATTAATAATGTATAACACTAAGAAAATAACAATAACAACACCCTTGTTCTTGTTGGTTCTTAAGGTGGGAACTCTTCATTCCATATGGATAAACAAGCAGCAAAAACCCTTTCAAAAGCTATCTAAAATTGTTGATAATTATATTGCCACAAGCAAGCAGAACACTAAATGGCAAGCAAGCAGCCACAAAAGTCGGGTATGGTCATACCGGTAAAGAGAGGGTCCTCATGTTCGCAAGGTTGTTTTGTGGTTTTATCTCCCATGAATTAACCAGCAGTGCTTCTTCAGAGAGTATAAAAGGCAAAGAGATCTGACGGATCATCAATTCACCACAAAATGGACATTCGCTTGCAATTGCATCATCCAGCTGAGAACGGAGCTGGAGATCACGACATGAGAAAGTCGATTAAATTCACCAATACCAAGCTTTAGTTCATAATTGTTATTAACAGGAGGTATATATTGTTTTCAGGTGTACACAAAAGCCATTAACCAGGATTAAGTCTATGCAAAAATCTCACTGAAAGTGAAGACTGCTATTACAAATTAGAAACTACTTCATATTGCCGCTAAATGTTTACTTGTAAATGACATAGATACAACAGACCTTATCTGCAGGAGTCATGCTAGTAATGGAATCCTCGGTTATGCCACCATTCATGTCTTTCCTAGCTCCGTCACCAAGCAACGTAAGCTGCTTCTGCAGATCCAGTATATATTCTGCCTGCATCGTTCATTTGAAAAAAAAAAAACAAAAAACAAAAAAGAGGTTGAAAAGGTCAGATCAAATACGAAGTTCCTGCAAGTGAGATATTTTACAACCAGAAATTTCACAAATGCAGAAGCAATTTTCAGGGCACAAGTAGAATAATAAGCTTGTGCAGATATAGTTATCCACAATCCAGATGATCATTCAATCACAATTTTGCCAGCATAATTCCTCTTTTCAGAACTAACTATAAAACTAACAAATGCAATTCTTACAATCTGCAAAAGTTGTCACCAATCAATGCTCTTTTTTTCTTCCATCCTCAAGAGAAAAGGATGGTGGGTTTGACCAGCAGAGGCCTAGTAGTTTTAATGGTCGTGCTAGTGAAACATAATGCATTTCCAAGTGATGCTTTCCGATTTGATTAATGTTGTAGCCATTAATGGATGTGCTTTTTATAATATTCAAAGTAGAAATAAATGGTATTATGATTGGCTATTTAATCAGATTATAAGTTACTTTGACTTTCAAGTTGCACCTACCGAGTAAATTGTCATCTTGATTCTCAAATTTGCAACAGTAGCATTTAACCAAAAATACCATTTGAGAAATGCTGCACATCAACTTACTTGAGTTCCATTGACCGAACATGTGACATGGGCAATCAAGCAATGCACATGAAAGGCATGCCCACATGGAAATACATAGAAGGGAGCCATTTGTCCTACTGATGTATAGCCCCGAGACATACGGTAGTCCCCACCCACAATCAAGATTTTGCGCTTACAAACCTGAGAAGAATAAATTCAGTTAGATGACAACAGAATTTAACAAGTTCAAATATGAGCTATGCAACTGGAAACAGTTGCTTTATGGAACAGTAAAAATCTTGGACTACCAACCGTGGGGTCCAAGTTTGAATCATGAGAGGAACCACCTCATGCGGAAATACTGAAGGCTGGGACTATCTCCAAAGTCCAAGAACTAGTTCCTATAACCCAACTACAGTGTGATGACAACAAGGTAACGACACCAATTAAAATAAACATAGTACAAGGGGAAGATCTATTTAGGCCCGCCTATTTTCAGCCTTGGAATCTTTTAGAGTACATGGAAAACTTCAGCAAAAAGTTTCACAGGTGAGACTGAGCCAAAAAAAGCATCCTTTTACTCCAAAGACAAGTGAAGGGTAAAGTGATATCCCAATCAATGCAAGTACATGGAAAAAGATCTAGTGTAGCTTTAGCATGCAGATTGTGAATGGAACTAAAGACTGGAATGGCCAATACCCCACATTCCTCATCACGGTCAATGACAGCATATCTTTGAGCAAGTGCACTAATATCATTTCTTATGTTGTCAGCGCCATGTGTAGCATCATTCATCTCCTGTTTTAGTTGTTCGATTTGGTTGTTGTAATCCTCCAATGATGAGCAAATTGCTTCCTACACTCACACAAGAGAGTCAACTCTAGTATAGAAGCCAGCAGCAAAGGGAAATTAAAATACTCAAGTTGTAGAATGTTCATAACAGGCATAAAATTAGAAGGGCACACAGCAGCTCAAATGGCAATCGGAGGAGAGATAATATTTGAAAATAAGGTAAGAAAAGATCAACGATGTCATGGAAAATTATCCCAAAACATCAGGGTAACAAGATTACCTTGAAGTCATCAATTAGGGCAAAGTCTGGAAAGAATGGTAATATATCCTCAATCTTTAGAAGGCCATCAGTTTCCTTGAGAAATGCTATTGCCTTCCTTATATTCTCCCTTTTAGTTCCCTTTTCTTGTTCGATAACATGCTTGGCAACCATAAGCCAAAGCTTCTTTCTCAAATCTTCATCATCTTCCACCTTGTCAGCTTCAGCCATTGCAAGCTCGGGGTCAACCTAGTTACAAGGGGGAAAATATGCCTAAATAGCACAAGACCACACAGTGATACATAAAAAAAAGTTACAAGATTGTGTCTCATCTATGAATCTAAATGGGTGGCTGAAGACTAGAGGAAAAACCAATTTCATTTCTCAGCTCCTTGGATTTGGAGGTGTCTGTAAATTCAGTTTGAGAGAACACTTAAGGGCTCTTTCCTTTTCTACTTGGGGCTATGGTGTCTTATTCAACTTGGAATTTTGGTTCCCTTCAACTATCTTGTCTGAAAATTGTAATGGGTTAAATAATTCTACGAGGTGTCTGGTGGATGAAGGCAAAGCAAAATTTGTAGGGTTTGGTAAGAAAGACAGCCCCCATGAAAAGAAAAAAAAAATCTGCAAACAAATTTGGTGGCGGATTTCAGAAAATAAAATTTCAAACATGAATTATCCATTTCCTCAGATTTTATTCCATCCAGTGTTCATTTGTTAACCCTGACCTTCTAAATTTCTAGCCATATTTGCTAAAACTTGCAGAAAACTGATCTGGGTCAGATTGCAAGACTTCTAGCTTAGATTTGAGTTTCTTATGGATTCTTTCAAAACTTGATGCCCTAAGTTTTACTTGGTTTTCAGCACTGGCTGCTGGTAAACTGGAGCACATCAAATTTCTATAAAAAACAAATTGCAGTAGGATCTAGAGGCACTAAAATATCACCTGTAGAGCAAGAGCAACTGCTTCTTCGTGCATGGACATCATGCTGTATATGTGAACACAGGCACGCATCCGCTTTTCTTTGAGGCAAAGGCGCAAGGCATACTTGGGATCATAGAAGAAATCAGGACCATTTTCTCGTCCTTTCCCAAACTTGCATTGTAGGAAACGCAAAAGTGCATCATCATCTTCCTGAATATAAATGAAACAAAATATCATCAAGGCAACCCTCAAAGGAACTGTGATGGTACTATTTGAGCAAAAACTCGTGGGTGAAGAAAATAAAAGGATAAAATAACTCAAGTGCTTTCATGGAATAACTTCAGGAGCAAGAAAGTTTGGAATGACTATTCTGGCATCAAAAGGATCCAGAAAATACATATAGGCCCCGTTTGTTTGCAGGAAAGTTGTTTCTTTTTGGAAAGTGAATTCTGGAGAAAGTGAATTCCGGGAAAGTGAATTCCTGAAAAGTAAAGTATTTTCCGATGTTTGGTAGTGTTATGGAAAATGAACTGGAAAACACTTTCCAGTGTTTGGTTATGTTATGGAAAATGAACTGGAAAATAATTTATTAATATTTTATTTTTCTCAAGTTTATTAAAATAATAAGGAATAAATCTTACAAATTAAAAAGTTGAATAATAATGAAATTGAAAAAAAAAAATTCATAAATTATCTCAAATAAAATAAATAATAATCAAAATAATAAAGATCAAATCTAAAAAAAAAAGATGAAGAAATTAAAATAATAATAATTAACATTTCATAAAGTATTTCAAATAAAATAAATAACAATCAAAAGAATGAAGACCAAATTTGATAGAAAAAAATTTCAATAAAAAAATAATAGGAGAAAAGCAAATAACAATTATAAAAATGAGGACCAAAGTAAATATAAAAATTAAATTTTAAGAAATGAAATTGAAAAATAAATATTCAAAACAAAATATATATAGCAATCAAAAGTTTGAGGATCAAATTTGATATAATCAGCAAATAATGACATTTCTAAACTTTTCACAACTTCCGGAAAGTGTTTTCCTCCCAAATTTTTCAGGAAAACACTTTCCTGAAAATCAAGCCAAATTTTCCATTGACTGGAAAGTGTTTTCTGTTTATCAACTTTCCTAACAGCAAACAAACACAAGAAAGTTTGGAAAGTGATTTCCCAGAAATCACTTTCTGCAAAACAAACACAAGAAAGTTTAGAAAGTGTTTTCTCGGAAACCACCTTCCGGAAAACAAACACAGCTAAAAAGGAAAACACTTTCCTGAAAATTAAGCAAAATTTTTTTTTGACTAAAAAATATTTTCATTGACCAGAAAATGTTTTCCGTTGACCGGAAAGTGTTTTCCGTTGACCGGAAAGTGTTTTTTGTTGACCGGAAAATGTTTTCTGTTAACCAACTTTCCTAATGACAAACAAACACAGGAAAGTTTGGAAAGTGGTTTCCCGGAAACTGTTTTCCGGGAAACAAACATGGCCATAGTTTACTTGTATATCCAGATACAGACCGACTGGCATACTTAACCTTTTATCAGTAAACAATTCAAATCAAAATCTTAAAATGATATGGAGCATGTCAAACAAAATATGAAATTACAAACTTAAAGACATTTCAACCTGTTAAAATTCTAAGAACAAACCCAACCTGTTTAGCATAGAGAGAAAGAAGCAAGTTGTGAACTCCAGGATCCTCATTATGCAAACAATGAACACAGAATTCCAAATATTTGATGACTTCATGGGTTTCATTCCTGCAGGTGACACATAGTTGCAGTGAAAAGACATCCACAATTCAACAGAAACATCAAATACATAATCCAACATCTATAAGTTAGGTAACTGAACAGGAAATAGAACTTCTGAAGGTTATTGCAATTTATAACTATTGATCTATCAATTGACGGTCATGTCTGATGAAACAAGACACAAACTTTCTTTGACGAAGTAATTTTTTACTGGTGTGAGCAGCAGCACCAAAGCTAAACTCAGACTTTCTATCATTTACAAGTCTTGTTTAGAGCCAAAAACAACTAAATAATAATGGGGACTCTCACAAGAAAATTGAGCTCGTTTTAATGCTTACAGAAGTAAAAATGCACACCCCTCTGATAAAAAGAAAAATGTAATAATTGAAAAAAGTTGGACCCATTACTTTGCATGAGGTTCGCTTGAATAACGCATCATTGCAGGAATCAGTTTTCTTGGGTTCAGGTTTTTTGTGGTCATCCATGACTCAACTGTTTCATATGCATCGAGAACAATGAGATCTGGGGCAAACTTGTACTGCAAAGCAAAAACAATCTCACTAAGTACCTTTATAGAAAATAGGACTAAAAACAAGGTGGCGTGGACTCTTAAGTGTACAGAAAGCATTACAGCAAAAAACCTCGTTGCAACCATCCATGATTGGGAAATGAACCATATTTCAAATCACACTTAAACATGTACCTGAAGGTCTATTGGAACAGCAGGTTTCTGAAGCACTTCCAATGCTTTCCTTGTTTCTCCTTGCTGGAGTTAGACGCCAGCCACCCACCAAAAAACAAAGGCAAACTAATAATATGAATCGGCAGGAACAAGAACTCAGGCATAAAAAGCTGCCTGCCTACATGCCTACACACACACACACACACACATATGGTTTTGTACCATGTGTGCTGTCATATGGTGTACCTGTTTGGTCAGATGCTAGAAATCTTCTATAAAAAAACACTTTCTATGCCATTGCTGAGGAATAGGATAGTTTTCCTTTCTCTGTGGTGTCATGCTTCACGTGGTTTTAGGGGACTTTTGCTTAGGTGACAATCAGTGTGATTGGCTGCTGTTTCATGATATTCCTTTTGCTTTCTTAATTTGGAGGCTGACTTATTCTCTATCATGCTTTTGTAACTCTATTTAGTCAGTTAATATAATTTTATTTTACCAAAAACAGTGTGTGCTAAGAGAAGAAATAAAGAATCCTAACCACCACTGTCAGCTAACAGACACTATCAACAAAAAGTATCTGACCAAATGAAGATACAGCTTTTTTACTTGACGAACCTACTAAAACCTATCTGCTACTGTCAAAATGACCGTGTTCTCAAATTAGAAGGATTTATCACACTAAAGTTGAAGCCAAACATAGTATTCATTAGTTTTTTTTTTATGTTCTCAACCTCTATCACCACTCAATAAAAAAGAAAATAGAGGACAATTTTGCATTCTCCAATTAAACCAAACTACAAAGCATGCCAAGTAACAACAATGTTCAGAAAATAAACAAAGGTTGTGAAAGCACCTGAATATAGTGGTGAATTACAATTTCATACTGTTCCTTCAGACTAGCAAAATACACTAGTTCTTCAACCCTTCCATAGCTGCAGAAAAGTATTTGAGCTAAAATTCACTCCAGCATATTTTTAACATACAAGAACAATCAAGAAGTCAAACAAAAAAACCAATAGCAACTTATGCATGTGGAAGCAAGGATACCCTAGATGGTTTGATGTTGGGCACAACTATCATAGTGCAAAAGAGTTATTTAACATGCAGTATAATAAGGAACTAATATTAATAGAATGGAATCACATCAAACAAGAAAAATTGGTTATTTATCAATGGTTCCAAGCACATTTGTCTCAAATAAGACTAGAGACAGACATTGTAGGTCTAAAGGCTAAATAAATGTCAAACACAACCAAAAATTTATATGATTACCTCTCTAGAAGTCTCATAGTAGTTGCCTCATCCAAGACATCCTTGCAGTCACCGAGAAAAGCACAAAACTCTTGATTGATTGATTGGTACTCAGAACTACGTTTATCCAAAGCATTATCCTCTTCCAAGAGTAGCCGATTTATCTAGAAAATGGAATGTGAAATTCATTGCTAAAATTTAATGATCTCAGATACTAATTATTGATGCAGATATGGATTGAAAAACTTTTCAAGCAATAGAACTTTTACATGCTAAAACATTACAACTCATTCAGCAACTAAAAATTTTCATGTAGTAACAAACATAGCAGAGGTGAATTATCACTTCCTACTAATGCAACAAGTGAAGAATGTCCAAGAATTTAAATCAGAACATTTCAAAAGAAGCTGCATACTCTTACAAAAAAATTTCTGCTTAAAGTAAATTAGAAGCAGATAAAATTTTGATTAATTAGCTCAGATTCGAAATGTGGATGATACAAGGATCGAAAAGGACTGACATAACATGACCTCCAAGACACAAATCATCCACTAGCATGGTCATGCCCAACAAATAATAGAAAATGTTCGCTTTTCATTTTTTTCAATTTAATTTCAGTAGATATTAGCATTTGACTTTTGAGAGAAGTAGACATAAAAGTGGAACATTAGAAGTAGAACAGAGGAAAAACTTCAGAAATGTCTGGTATTGTCAGATGCATATATCAAACCTATGCTTGTTTCTCTCTTGTGCCAGTAACATCTATTAAATTGACAATGCAATCAATCTAGAGGATCAAAGGCCAGTTAAGACCAAATATCTGAGATAGTTTTTTATCGAAGATACATGTCAGATAAATAAGTAAAACCTTATCCAAGTACAATTCAGTTGCCCATGTGGAAATCATTGTTATTTGGCACTTGTCATCCTTGGCAAGATTATCAAGCTTCCGCAACAAAAAAGTTCGCAAAGCATCCTGCATGTAAGCAAAGCTAAGTAAGAATTTCTTTGTACAAGCCAATCCTTTTCTTTTAAGTTATCATAAATTAAATGCAGATGTAACTTTTTCTCACTACCAATAGTAAAAACCATATTATGTGTGCAATTCATATAAATAGAATGATAAGCATAGTTAAAATACAAAAAATAGGTTGAGTGTTGACCCAATTTAAGTTTGCTCAATGAAGCATTAAGGTCACATGTGAACTAATGATGGGGAACTAAAATCCTTCTCAAACTCTCGTTTTAGTATTGCATTTGCTATTTATATATTTATGCAGAAGCATGGACAATTTATGTATTCAATGTGGAAGAAGCATGGACAACTTCTGGCAGAAAACATGATATGATGCATATGACATGCAATCATTTTGTTAAATGAAACTAACATGACCATAATGCAGAAAATACAAATGGTCCTGAGTTTACCTGTTCGCCTACACTAATAAACTTCAACGTAACTTCCTCAAATGATAATATGTAATTAATCTGAAAAGAAGAAGATAAAGCAAAACGAAACAGGGCAAAAAAAAACACTTATTAGTTATATGTCATCTTCTAAATAATGGCAAAATCACATAATGAATGAGCTATTTGAAAAAATAAAATCAAGAAACAGAGAATTCACTTTTGCATAGAAAGATGCTGCTCTTAGAAAATCCCTGGAGGTGAAAGCAGCATCTGCCTGCATCAGAAACCACTCCAGTTATACAGTGGCCAGATGACAACAAGGATTCTCCAAAAGATACTGCTTGCAGATGAAACTTAAATTTAAGGTGCCATAATTTTAAACTTGAATTCATATATCACAAACCAGCTACTATTTTACTTGCAGCGTGGTTTATTAGACATTACCTGCACTAAATATACTTGGTCTCTCTGGAGTGGGTCTCGGCAATTTGCTAAAGCTGCAGCATATTCTTTCATGTCTAGATACACCTTCCACATATCTCTCCCTTCATCGTTTACAGATACCTATTTATTTCTCAATACAGTGGACAAAACGAATAAATTACTTTCTTATGCAACATTGACATAAAAATAGAGGACTAGAGAACAATCAAGACGCTGGCAGATTTAATATTTTCCTTAGTAGTTTTAGTTTTCTTATATAGTTCAGGAATTCTTGCGCTATTTGAATTCTACATGAGTCATATAACTTTTAATGGTGATTCCTCTTCTAAAAGGATTAGGATTTAGACCTAAAACTAGTATAAATTGGGCTGCCAATGCTGTTTTTCAGAAATGTCTTATATTATTATCAATCTATTTACATTTTAGAGGCTTTCTATGCACTCTAAACCTATTTTTCTAGTTCCAGCTTCATTATCTTCCAGTTTTTGCCATTGAAATTCTATTCTTTCTGTTTTGAGTTAATTTCTCTTCCCACCGCCACATCATGAGATACAAACCTGAAAAATAGAATTTTGGTCATATGCATAGAACAAGCCAGCAGTGGCATCACTGCATAATCCGATAACACCCCTTGAAACCGATTCTGATGTTTGGTCAAACTGAAGCTCCTCTATAATTTGCTCACTGATTCTGTTAACAACCTATCAAAACATGACAAAGAAGTATGAACACCTAAAGAAGGTAAATGCATAAATTGGAAAATCCTAGCTGATGTGAAGGCAACCTAATTTAAATCCAAAATACTTCAGTAGTTGAACATGAGATGTAAAAGAAGAGACTAAGCAAAAGTAAAGGCCTCATAACCAGAAATAGTTACAAAAACTGAATGTAATGAATGAAAACTTATGTTTATACTCACTCATAAAGTCAACCAATTGGCATTATCAAGAGTAAGAGTGTCATGAGTGCTTGTTATGACTTACCTTAACCTTGTTTCCAATAAGAAGTAAGAAATGAAATTCAGAAACTGCCATTGAACTCGGTTTAACTGCATCAACACCATCACTTAATTTTGAATAGTCCAAAAGAGCCTTATTCTCCACAAAATTCTCATCACCATTTATGTAACTGCGCAAGAAATTTCCATTGAACAACTGTAAGTAAAGGTTTTGCAATAGAAAAGGCATTTGCTAAAACATTGAGGGCTAACAAGGGGCATATGTCGAGAAAATACAATAGCCATTTTCTACGACATCAGTGGAACACAAAGCTGTACCAGCAACACAAATTTTTTTATCATTTACAAAAATGTGACAAATAAAAGAACTTTAACTGATGCTTCTGTGGATATAAAGGCGTTAGTCAAGAATGATATTCCTTACCTATGCTGCGCTCCAAAATTTAAGCCACCATGATAGATACCTGCTCCAGAAAGCCAAGCAAAATGCATTGCTCTTCTTTGCTTGATAAAAAAATGCAATTCACTGATAGATGACCAAAACAGCACAGGAGCTTGGTCAGAAAGTTCAAGAAAAAAATGGAAAATAACTGTTCCCAAGTCATCATACATAACCATAATCACAGATTACAAAAATAAATAAATAATTAAATCAGTAAAGGAACTTAAATAAATTTAGGCAATGAGAAGTGCTTGCCTGTTTGGTATTTCCCCTGGCAGCTCCATAAAATGCACTGCGCGTTCCAAGTAACTAGCAAAAACTGTCTACAAATGCTAACGACTAATAAGAATTCAATTTGAATTATAGCCAATATCATGTAAAACAAACTGCTGCAAGCCAATAACGAGTTGCTCCAGTCACTTGGTAAGAAATTCATAGCACAGCCACAAGCAAATTCAGGATCAAAAGCACAAAGAAGATAAAGAGTTCTACAACAATCAGTTACTTCATGATAGCACACAGAATTTATATCAGAAACAAACTTACCTCCAATAATCCAATTCCAGTAAAAGAATAAAGTCGTGTTGGAGTAACAGCCATCACATAATATCTGGTTACATTGCTTAAGCTAGCCGTTTCCATCTGTGAACCAACAAGAGATCATTTACTTAAGCACAGACATACATGTCCGATAATTAATCCCAAGATGCAATTCTTTCAAATTTATCAACTTTTATCAACCAAAACCAAAGAAAGAGCAAACCTGCAAAGCCATGAAAGCTTCAGGCAATTCCTTTAATTCAAACAAAAACTTTATATACTTCTCCCTCTTATCTTTCTCATCTACAGCCATCTCAAAAAGCTGCCCATTATCCGTCCCAATAACAACTTCCTTAGTAGACGCTGCACAAGAAAACATACTTCACAATTCATCAAAACCATTAATTCCAGTCACTTTCTACAAGTAACTCAAAAGGATATCATAATAACTTGAACTTCTATCTTTTTTCACTTTAATCAAAATTATTCCATAATTTAGCAAGTTAAATCAAACTAACACATCACACAAACCCCTCTCTAACTTGAAATCACAATTCACAGACACAGAGTAATAAAATTTACAACAAAACGAAACATAAATTTCCACTGGGTTGAGCTTTTACTTTTTCACTTTAATCCACAATTAACATACACATTTAAACTAAGACTTTTCTTTAAAACAAGCAATTAAAAAAAAATCAAATCTAATTACCTTCAGTAATCAGTTGCCGATTCCAAGCAACAGCATTAACGATCAAACCTTTCAACCTCCCAAGCACACGAGGCTTACTCCATTTAGCATGCATATAAAACGTCTCCGCACCACCTCCACCAATAACGGTGGCGATACAGTGGCTACCACCAGGATCCACAAACACTCTATGTATAGATTGATCGCCAGGCCGTCCACTAGAAAGATCAAAATCTAGCATTTCAAGGAAGAAAATTAGAGATTTGCTTCTTTGACAGAGACAACCGGAAGAATTTGAACGTGAATTGAGTACCGGAAGAACCGCCGGCGCCGAAATCGTGTCGAATAAGCCAACCTTTGCTGGTACCTAATAAGATGACATCGTTTCCTGCTGCCATACAGGTGATAACACCACGGCCTTTTGATGCGTACCGTTCTAGGAGATCGACGGTGAATACTTGCCGTGATTGATCCATTTCCTGCAAAGAGTTTTGAGATGAAATTATTGAATTTATAAGAAATGGTTTTGATTTAATTTTTTCTGAGAAAAATTGAGTTACCTGACTTTTTAACCGGAGACTGATCGACCGGGAACGTTGCCTGAGGTCGTAACCGTTGATTAATGAAGTTATCGGTGTACAGAGGGGTTTTAACGGATTTAACTTATCGAGTTCAATGAATTCACACGACGTCGTTCCTCGCCGCTTTGGTTTTTCTCGCCTTTATATTTTACAATCTTTCTTTCAAGTATATCGTGGCCGAGTAAAGTTTTTCTAATATATATATATATATATATATATATATATATAAATTCATTGCTGCAGTTTCAGTAAATTTGGGTTAATTTTATTAACAGTGGCTTGAAATATGGAATTAAAATAATTTTCAGAAAAAAAATTTAAAATATTGTAAAGCTCAAAATTTAATAATTAAATTATGAAAAATAAATTTAAAAAATATATCAAAAAAAAATTCGAGTCAATTTATATTATTTGAATAATTAACTCCTCACAATGTCAGATTAAAATAAAAAAATATATAATTTAAAAAAAAACTTAAAAAAATAAAAACATCCAAGTTCAATAAAAAAATTAAATTAATTCGAGTTAAATTTATTTACATAATATCAAGATAATCTAATAAAAATAAAAACTAAAAATAATAAAAGTTAAGAGTCACTAATTTAATATTAAATGATAAAAATAAAAATAAAATATCATAAAAAAAATCAAGGGAAAAAAACATAAATCAACCCAAGTTAAATTGATTAATCCGTCACCTAAGATATAAGATCGGGATAAAAAAAACTTAGAATTTCAAAAGAAGAGTCTAGCAAATAATACTAAATTTAAATAAAGAAATTATTAAAAAATAAAATTATAGCTAACTTGAGTTAACTTAACTAACACACACTTGGAATAACAAAAAAAAAAGAGAGAAAAGAAAAAATTCATAAAATTCAATACCTAATATTTTAATGCTAAGGGATGAAATTGAAAAAAAAAACTTAACCTCATAAAAAAATGAATCAACCTGAATTAATTTGACTAATTTGTTGCTCGGGATATAAGATTGAAATAACTCAATAAAAAAAAATAAACAATGATGCCAATGACCTAATAACAAAATGTAAAATGATGAATTTAAAAAGAATAATAATCATTTTTTCATAAACAATCCTAAAAAAAAGCTAAATATAATTAGGTCTGAGTCATTAGATAAAGATTATCTTATAATAGAGCGATCATGAAAAAATAATAAAAATAAAATTTTTAACCATAAACTATTAAAACTCAAATAATATAGACCAAATATTATATAAAAAAATCAAAGAAAATAATTAGGGGTTAAATTAAAAAATAAAATAAATTTAAAAAATGATTAAAAAATACAATTAAAAGAATAAAAACAAAAATTGGATTAAAAAATGAAATAAGATGTTAAGGGACAAAAAAAAAATAAGAGAAGGATAGGAGAATAGCAATAAAAAAATGATGATAAAATTTTAATTAATAAAATTAATAAAATAATAAAAAATAAAATTTTAAAAAATCAATAAAAGTATATAAAACACTAAAAAAAGCAATCAAAAGTAAAATGATCAAATTAAATATAAAAATCAAATAAAATTAAATATATAGGGATAAAATTAAAAAAAAAAACTTTAAAAGACATTAAAATTAAAAGAAATAATAATTATAAAAATAAGTGATAAAATCAATAAAATTACAAACTGATGAATATAATTATTTTTTAAAAGAAAAAGAAAAGAAAATAAACTTCACCACCACCTAATAGAACCTTCACCATAAGCATGCCCCACGTTGCTGGAAAAAGAATAATTAATCTTTGTCAATTTTGTTGTGATTGAAGGTTTTTGGCCGTCGTTTCCACGCACGCCACCCAAGGGATTGTCCTGTGCTCAACAATTTTTTTTAATAATATTTAATTATTTAAAATTTTCTAACAAACCTTAACTAAATCAATCAGAACGAAAAGATCAAAATATTTTTAAAATTAGCTTTATTTTTTTTTAATTTAAGGGTAAACATATAATTGAACTGTTTTAAAAAATAAAAAAGATAAAAAAAACTTTTTTTTTCTTTCAAACGACCGATCTATCTCTAATAAATTTTGCAATAACTAATGAATCTTATAAAACAAATATATATATATATATATATATATATAAAAAAAAAAAGAGTCTTCCCATTATTGAAAAAAAATTATAAAAAAATCATTATAAATTATTTGATAATATTATAATTAGAGAAAGTATTTCCAATTTAATTGATGCTAGAACTCGAGTTCCCGAGATTAAATTAAAAAAATTTGGGTCAATAGATATGCAATTGTTTTTAACACTATTATAATTATATGTTAATCTTGTTACACTAATGCATCATTTTTTATGATATTTTCAAATTTTTACCTCCATTTTGTTAACAAAACGATTCATGATATTACTAATGATTAGTGATTATGATTTTTTTTATTATTTCTTTTTCTTACTCCTAAACGAAGATGAGAGTTAATATTTATGTTTTGAGTTTTGGTATTTCCTGTACCATCTATACGGGTTTGAATTTAAATTATTTATATTAATTTATTAATTTTAGATATTTAAATTCAACCAATAAAGTTTAAATAAATATCTATTAGGTAGGAGTGAAACTATAATTTTTACTTTGTGAGATTTGATATCGTGGTGGTGCAAAATATTTTTATTTGAAAATGAATTAAAATATTTATTTTTATTATTTTATATTAACACATTAAAATATTGAAAAAGCTAAAAAAATATTATTTTAAATAAAAAATATATTTTTAAAACATAAACTACAACTCTCCTGAACACTCACTGCTCTCGTTGCTGATGGGTTATGACCCAAAATGACTGCAGAAAGCATGGGCCGACCGCTACACGTATACGCTCCTTATGGACCCCATTAAACAAGGAAACAAACCGCCGCACCAAATCCCATCCCTACAGAATTTTCCATTTTTTGACCAATTAATCCTTTAAATCAAATCGGAGCGTCTAATACTACAAGCCGTTTATAATCCAACGGTCAATATCCCACCATTAGGCTCCAACGAATACTTTTTCTCCAACGGTCAAAAAAATCCTTAAAACAACGCAAAACCCTCAAAAATCCCCACATCGAAAACCCACACACAAAAAAAATAAATTCTCTCTTTTCTTACAGACAGATTCCTTAAACAAGGATCCAATCTTGATCCGTTAAAAACATAGAAAATCCATCATTTTGATCTTTCAAGAAGAAAGATGAGTAGTATTCTTCAATACCCGGATGTGGTTGACGCTCCTGAAGTTCAGATATGGAACAATGCAGCGTTTGATAATGGAGAATCAGAGGACTCTTTGAATCTTAAGTCTTCTTGGTGGAATCAAAGTCTTGAATCCGATGCAAGCAAAGAGAATCTTAGCCCAGTTTGTGAAAAATCTTCTCCTGTTTTTGTCAATTCTTCAAAACCCACCAAGCCACTTCAATCTAATGCCAATCCTTTTAACTCACAAGGGAGTAATTCAATGAAGGTTGGGCTGTCGAAGATGGTGGAGATCAAGAATCATGATGAGAAAAAGATTGATATAGAGATTGAAGAGATCGAGAAGGAGATTAAGCGTTTATCTTCAAGACTTGAAGTACTTAGGCTTGAAAAGGCTGAGAGGAATTTATCAAAGACAGTTGAAAAGAGAGGGAGGGTTGTGGCTGCAAAATTTATGGAGCAGAAACAGGGTGTCAAGATTGAAGAGCCATTGGTTTCAAGTGCTAAATCGAAGATTAATAGAAGAGGGGTCAGTTTAGGGCCAAGTGAGATTTTTGCTGGATCCAAATCAAGGTTATTGTTTGGAAAACAAGAGATGAAAACTCCTGTTTCGACGCAGAATCGGCGGAAATCGTGTTTTTGGAAGCTTGAAGAGATTGATGAGTTGAAGGCAACTAAAGAGAGGGGAAAAAGTTTGAGTGTTAGTCCTAGATCACGAAAAAATGTGTCCAAAATTCAAGTTCCTAAACAGGCTGTTACTACCGTGGGATCTAGAAGGTCAGTGAAGAAAGAAGACGGGGTTATTGCTTCAATTCAGCCAAAGAATCTATTCAAAGATGGAGAAAAATCTGTTACTAATAAGAAACCCTTGAAGCCCGGACGGGTGGTGGCTAGTAGGTATAATCAGATTGGAACAAATCAGTCTAATGGGAATCTAACTGCTAGCGAGGCTCGGAAGAGGTCTTTGCCGGATAATGAGAAGGAAGATGTTAATAAGAGGCGGGCTTCGCGTGGTAATGGGGTGAGTCAGAGAACGGAGAGTGGTAGAGTGAAGAAGAAGTGGGAGATTCCAACTGAAGTAGTGGTATACAAGGATGATGCTGAGGTGTTATCTCCGCAGGCAGTTTCTGTAGTGACCGATATGTTGCCGAATATTAAGACTGTCAGAAGTGTTGCTGAGACTCCAAGGGACTCAGGGGCGGCAAAAAGAGTGGCTGATTTGGTTGGGAGGAAATCATACTTTTGCCCCGTCGAGGAGACTGCAGCAGGGGACTCTGTTTGCCAGGCTCTTAGTTTTGCAGAAGAGGAGGATGGTGAGAACGAGTAAATTAGGACTTAAGGGAAGTTTTACTTCTTCTTTTTTTGGTCCACATTTGAATTGGTTAAGGTATTTTTCAGCTTTGTTGTTGATAAGCCATAACTCTTGTTATGGAGTAGTAAGGTTGTTTTTGGTTTGGTCTAAATGGGTTGGTACTTTGTAAGTTTGTAGTGTAGTTTCATTGGCTTTCTGAATATATGCAATAATACGATAAGCTTTGTCTATTGCTTTCTGTAATGATTCCATCTTCACCCATGAAAATGTGATATCATATCTTTCATTCCTTCTCATTGGCTTAGTTGTTTGATCTATCCTCCTATATATATTAGGATATTGCGGAGTTTGTAGAAAGACCAGCTTCATTATTGCTTACCAGAGAATAATATCACCCATGTTTTTTTACCTCACATGACAAGTTAAGTATCTTTTGATTTCACGTTGAAATAATTATTTGATATAATATCATAACTAAAATAATTTTAAAAAATAATATAAATTATATCTAATAATGTCATTTAATATCTTAAATTGTTCATTGTACATCTTTAAATTTTGGGATATACAACTATTGATTGCATTTCATGTTACCTTTCCAGGGTCAAGAAAGAAGGTAGCTTTTTATGAGCTGGAAAGTTATAGTGCATGTAGCCTTTCTGGAGAGAAAGAAAGGAATAGTTGAAATTCCTCTCCTGGAGATACTAAATGAAACTATTGAGTGCAAGCAATTGCTAGATTCTGATTAGTAAGATGGTTTCAATTCCTCTAGATTCAGCATTTTTTAAAGCCAATGAAACTATTTAGTTTTAGGTTTTTTGGACTGTTTGCAATGGCAGCATTTTGGATTTATTGATCTTACCACAATTTTCAGCAAGAGAAGTCTAACATATCTGGTAATTTTGATTATAAGAGAGATTGGTGAAAGTATTAGAAAAATAACTTGTTGATGTCTAATGGATATGTTACGAATTAGATAAACAAGGTAAAGCCTGCAAAGAAATTTAGATATATCATATATATAGTTTTACAAAAATAATCATAATTTTATATTTAATTGTTGAACCAAGTTGAAATTTCATTAAATTATTTTACTAGCCCTATTTTATTAGTTATTAACCAGCTATAACCAATAAGGTCGGGAATGTATTCAAATTAAGTGATAAGATAAGATGTTGTTTTTTTTTAAAAAAAATATTTTTCTATTTATTTTTGAATTCTATTTATTTTTTCTACTTAACTTTATATTCTTCTTGTTATTCTATTTATACCTTTATATAAATAATTAATGTGTTATTTTCTCTATCACATAAAAGTACCTTAGTTTCTATCGAACCTATGCATTGCCTCAAGCTCAATTTATTAACAAAAATCGTTCACAAGCATGAATGATCAATTACTCGCTTAGGTTAGGTGCATGGTTCCTATCATGCAAAATTCTGAGATAATACAGCATGGACAGGAGGCTGGACAAGCCACACAATACACTGGGTTTGCCCTGGGTCTGCATACGAGATTCTATGCAAATATATTAAAATAATATATCAAAATAATTTAAATGTTTTTAAGTGTATGATTGTGATTGTTTTACAATATATTTTTCACTCTGAAATGTATAAAAATAATATTTTTTTTATATTTTAAAAATTATTTTTGATATCAATAATTTAAAAACACAAAAAAATAAAAAAATTAATTTTTTCAAAAGCATTTTTAAAATATAAAAACAAATAAGGAGCATGGTTTAGAAACAAAATCAAAACGAGGTTTGATCTAAGTTTAATTTTTTTATGCAAAAATATTTATATATATATATATATTTAGATTTTTTTTATGCTAATATTAAAAGTAATTTTTTTAAAAAATATTTTTTAAATATATTTTTAAATAAAAAACACTTTAAAAAATAACTTTTTCAATATTCCTTAATTTCTATTTCTAGTGGCTTCAGGAAAACCCAATTAGACAGCTGGTAACCATTCATGACCATGCATTAAACCAATTAATAATGTGTTTTAAATTAGGAGAAAAAAAACTGCTATGTTAACAAGGAGATTCTTCTTCTGCATTAATGTTTTTTTCTTTTGGAAAGAGATCTTTTCTTTTATGGAAAAAGATCTTTATATTTCACAGTAGACATGCTATCCTTTCCTGTTTTGAGTCCCTTTCAAACGTAATTGTAAAATCTTTACTGGCAAGACCCGGGTTGATTTCGAAGCCCTGAATTAATTCAAATTAAAAAAAAAATCAATTAACTTGGTAATAAATTTAAATTTATCTACTTATCTGGTCAAAACCTATTTTTAATCTACTGATTTTTTTTCTTGAGTTTTTTTTTAATAATATCATTTTAATTAAAAAAATAAAATTGACCTTGATTTTGTCCTTGCTCTAGATCAGGTTTTATAATTATGCTTTGACAAGTTATAAATTAAAAGATAAAAAAGAAAAGTTCTAGAAATATGTAATAGGAGTTAACGCATGAAGTTAGGGATTTGCAGCTTCTCAGGAAATACAGACCTGCCTCAATTGCAGTTACTCTATTTAACCCTGTCTTGCATGTCAAGTAATTCATTCTCTCGCAGTTTAAAATTCATGTTTCCAATTTTATTCCACAACTTTCTCCCTATATAAACTTCTCTAGCTTCTGCCCTAAGGTTTGCTTCTATTTTTCAAGGGTGAAAGAGAGAGTAGGGTTTTACAATGAGAGGGTCTGCATTCTTCCAGAGAGCCTTCAGAACTTTTCAAGCGCACCCTACCTTCTTTAAGCTGCTTGTTGTCTCCACCGTCAGGTTACAAATCATAACATATTTTTTTATTTATTTGGGTTATAATTGTTCGTGTTACTGTTTTTTTCTTTTTCTTTTTTTGAGATTTATATGCTCTTGAAGCTTTTGACTAATGTGTACAGGCAGCACGGTTTTTCTTTCTTTAAAAAAAATTCTATAAAGTGCGTTGCCAGCATAAAAGCTGTCAGGCAATGTCCAGGGAGATAAGCGATAGAAGTGTGTGTGGTTGGACCCTTGAGACTATCTTCGTGTCTCTTCTGTCTCAGGCTAACTTAAATACAGTAAAAAAAATCACTGTGTTTAAAATTAACATGTTTATCCTACCTAGTGACTGCAGATCCAAAACTTTTGTTGGTGCATCAAGAAATGTACTCATATTTTTTTTTATCTAAAAACTTTTTGTTGTGATGATGTATGTGATATACCATATGCAGTATTTCATGTGAGAACTTAGTAATAATGTTATTTGTTGCTGTTGTTTTCAACTTATATATACCTTGATTCTCGAATTATTGCAGTGGTGGAGGTCTGTTAACGTTTTCTGATGCCAGTCCATTCCAAGGATTGATCACAGAATCATCTCAGAATGAAGGCAAGAAAAAGAAGGTGGTAGTTCTTGGAACTGGTTGGGCAGGCACAAGTTTTTTGAAAAACCTGAAGAGCTCTTCCTATGATGTTCAAGTCGTTTCTCCGAATAACTTCTTCGCGTTCACTCCTTTGTTACCGAGTGTAACAAATGGAACGGTGGAAGCTCGCAGCATAGTAGAGCCAATTCGCAATATTGTGAAAAAGGTTGGAAGCAATAATGACTGTTAAATGTTAAATGTACAAAGTGTTTAGTTGGTTTTTGGAATTCGTGTTGCTCAGTTATGCTTCTTATTTTTGTCGTCATATTGCAGAAACCTTACAATGTTGAGTAACTGTTAAATGTTAAATGTACAAAGTGTTTGGTTGGTTTTTTGAATTAGTGTTGCTGAGTTATGCTTCTTATTTTTGTCGTAATATTGCAGAAACCTTACAATGTTGAGTTCAAGGAAGCTGAATGTTATAAGATTGATCCAGTAAACAAGAAAGTTTATTGTCGTTCTAACCAATCCTCAACTTTGGATGGAATTGAGGAATTCACAGTTGATTATGATGTCTTGATATTGACCATGGGAGCTCGTGTAAATACTTTCAACACCCCCGGTGTCGAGGAGCATGCTCATTTCTTGAAGGTATATTCTGAATTATGACCTTGATTTGATGCTTAACACCATTTACAGAAAGTTTGAAATTAGCAGTGTCAACTATAGCAAAATCCAGGAATTCTTGAATACTCTATCGAGTAGCCTGGGAAGGAAATCCTAAAGCCACGACTTGATCTCACCCTGCAGGAAGTTGGAGACGCGCAGAGGCTTCGTAAGTCAATAATTGACTGTTACGAGCGTGCAAGCCTTCCGAGTGTAAGCGAAGAAGAGAAGAAGCGGGTGATGCATTTTGTAGTTGTTGGAGGTGGTCCAACAGGTGTGGAGTATGCTGCGGAGCTACATGACTTGGCATTTGATGATATGGCAAAGCTATATCCCTCAGCTAAAGACTACCTGAAAATAACCCTTCTTGAGGCTGGTGATCACATTTTGAACATGTAAGTGAGATCAGTTCTCTCTTAATTTGTTGAGTTCTGAAGTGTGATTGTGACTGCTAATGACAAGTTTTTAATTGATTGATTCTTGCAGGTTTGACAAACGAATTACTACATTTGCTACCGAGAAATTCCAAAGAGATGGCATTGATGTAAAGACAGGATCAATGGTTATAAAAGTGTCTGATAAGGATATTTCTACTAAGGAGAGAAAAACTGGTGAAATTGTTTCTGTACCATATGGAGTGGTCCTCTGGTCAACCGGCATTGATACTCGTCCCGTTGTCAGGGATTTCATGAACCACATTGGTCAGGTCCGTGGATCCGCAACCATGAGCATCATACTATTTCAGCTTCATTTCTGAAATTTTACTCGTGAATGACTTCTAACTAAATTAACCTTTGACGATTGTTATTTGGGCACAGGCCAAAAGGCGTGTTCTGGCAACCGATGAATGGCTGAGGGTTGAAGGCTGCGAAGATGTATATGCTCTAGGTGACTGTGCGACTATAAATCAACGCAAAGTAATGGTATGTGAAAGTAAACATATTCAAAATCTCTGTATTATACACATTGCATAGTGTTTTCTGATGAAGTTTTCAGCTGACTTGATACACTAATGCCCTATGATTTATCAGGAAGATATAGCAGCAATATTCAGGAAGGCAGACAAGACCAACACTGGTACTCTAGATCTTAAAGACTTCAAAGAAGTTGTTGGCCACATCTGTGAGAGATACCCTCAAGTCGAGCTTTACTTGCAGAAGAACAAACTGCAAAGTTTTGATGCTTTACTGAAGAATGCTCAAGGAGATGACAAGAAACAAATAGATATCGAAACATTTAAGAAGGCTCTATCCGAAGTTGATTCTCAAATGAAAAGTCTCCCACCAACTGCTCAGGTAAAACATATTTTAGTTTTCACTTTTCTGTTGACAGTATTCAACCATCTGTAGTATTCATTTACATTATCGATTTCCATTTTCTTTTCATTTTATAGGTGGCTGCACAACAAGGAGAATACCTTGCAAAATGTTTCAACAGAAAGGAGTTTTGTGAAAAGAATCCTGAGGGTCCTCTGAGGTTCAGGGCTTCAGGCCGACACCAGTTTCATCCCTTCAGGTACAACATATTCTCCCACCGTTTTTCTTTCTTTTCATTCTTCATATGCTATGAATTACGTATTGCATGGAATTTATCTATTTCGTAGAGGAGATCTAGGAAAGTAATTTTTTTTTTTATATATAAATGATGGCGTTGCTAAACGATTGGAAATGCAATATAGAATACTGAAGCTTTAGTTATGAAATTTCAGGTACAGGCACTTTGGACAGTTTGCTCCATTGGGTGGAGAGCAGACTGCAGCTCAACTTCCAGGAGATTGGGTTTCAATCGGACATAGCGCTCAGTGGCTCTGGTACTCGGTTTATGCAAGGTAATGATTCCTTCATATTCACATATATTTGATTGATATCAGAATATTTTCATCACTTGACAGTTCTCCTCCTCTACTTACAGCAAGCTAGTTAGCTGGCGTACAAGAATGTTGGTGATATCTGACTGGTCTAGAAAGTTTATATTTGGAAGGGACTCCAGCAAAATCTGAGGGACAGTTCTCCTCCTCTACTTACAGCAAGCAAGTTAGCTGGCGTACAAGAATGCTGGTGATATCTGACTGGTCGAGAAAGTTTATCTTTGGAAGGGACTCCAGCAAAATCTGAGATAGCTCAGGACAGTGTTTTCTACAACTATTCATGTCATATGACATTTAGACAACAGATTTTGTTCCAATTTTGTTTCATTCCTCTACTTTTTTTAGCCTTGTTTCTTCCAATACATAGGATATTGGTTCTTCCATAATCAGTACTACGAAAAGGCTTTACAAAAAGTTACAAGCTCACATTTTGAAGAAAACAACAATATTTTGATGCAACAGAAGCAAGCAGCACGACTTGATAAGAAATTCATAAGAATGACTTGGTTAAAATGGAATCAGGATTCACCGACATTCCTAAACAATCCGAAAATAAGGGCAAGTATTGTACCCAAAAGTTTTTTCCAGCGAAACTTTTTCTGCGAAGAACTTATTTTTTAATGAAACAATCAGGAAAAACACTGACAAACAAAGATAATTATGTGAGGTTTTGAGCTGAAGGTGGAATAAAATCTGCTAAGAATTGCCTGAGCATCAGTACTTGTTTTGCAAGATTAACGCTCCAGAACTCTCAGATTCGACTTGAATCTCTTCCGAATATTGACCTTCTAAGCCAGTCAGATACCACTAACACTCTCGTGCGCCAGCTGACAAGCTTACTGTAAGTAAAAAATAAATGAACTCTCAGATTCGACTTGAATCTCTTCCGAATATTGACCTTCTAAGCCAGTCAGATACCACTAACACTCTCGTGCGCCAGCTGACAAGCTTACTGTAAGTAAAAAAAAAAAAAAAATCAGATGATGGCAGTATGTTAACATTAGAGCAGGTATTTTCGAACCTGAATAAGAGTATTACCTTGTATACACAGCGTACCAGAGCCACTGAGTACTATAGCCAACGGAAATCCAATCTCCCGGAAGTTGAGCTGCAGTTTGCTCTCCTCCCAATGGAGCAAATTGTCCAAAATGCTTATACCTTGCATTGGATAATCGACAGATGTATCGGCATTCTCTCTAAAACTCTTCATTACAATATCGACAAACATAAACAAATGTTGTCTTTGACAGAGGAGACAGTGTCCTTGTTATGAAACCTTAAATTAGTCTCAAGTAAACAAGACTTTTGCACATGTTCATCTGGATATTAAAGCCTCTACAAAAAAGGCATTGGCTAGAAGAATTGATTCATGAAGGGCATTACTTGTTACTCAAATTTTTCTTTTTGAGATGGACTACCTTTTAAATTTCCCTGTATAATTCATGGAAAATAGAGAAAGGAAGAACGTCTATTTTGTACCTAAATGGACGAAACCGATGGCAGCCTGTTCCCCTAAATCTCATAGGACCTTCAGGATACTTTTCACATTGCTCCATACGATTAAAACAGCTTGCAAGGTATTCACCTTGCTGTGCTGCAACCTTAAAATTTCAAAAAAGAAAAAACCAGTAACTCAAAAGTGCATTGTTAGCTGGTTGAAAGAAGGAATGGAAGAAGAGGAAAAAATTGAAATTACTTGAGCTGTTGCAGGAAGATTTTTCATTTGAGAATCTACTTCATGTAGAGCATTCTTGAATGTTTCAATATCTATCAGTTTGTTGTCATTCCCTTGAGCACTTTTTAGTAAAGCATCAAAGGTTTTCAATTTTTTCTTTTCCATATAAATCTGCACTTGAGGATACCTTTCGCTGATGTGGTCAACAACATCTTTAAAATCTTTGAGATCTAAGGTACCAGAGTTATTCTTGTCTGCCTTGCTGAATATTACTGCTATATCTTCCTGATAGTGAAATGCAGAGAAAAATCAAATTTATTGAGCTCGTCGCAGATAACCTTCAATAGCATACTGACAGGGCACCTTCTAACAAGATACGCCAAAGCTGGCCTAATTATACTCTTACTGTTAGAACAAAGAGAACAGTATGAAAATTGTCGATAGAAACAGCAAAGTGCTGGTTAGAACATATAAAAACTGAAAGGCCTCGAATGCTATAACAAAGAGATGTTATATGTCTAAATTCATTTACCATGACTTTCCGTTGATTTATCGTGGCACAGTCACCAAGAGCATACACACCATGACACCCTTCAACCCTTAGCCACTCATCTGTAGCTAAAACACGCCTGTTACCCTGAGATCAAAGAAATTTAACCCTAATGGAATATCCTATCACGCATTGCTGTGAAGTGCAGGGAAATATGGAGATGTAGATGGTTGTGAGGAAACAGACCTGACCAATTTGCTTCATAAAATCCATAATGACTGGACGAGTTGCAATGCCGGTTGACCAGAGAACCATTCCATAAGGTATTGAAACAGTCTGGCCAGTTTTTATCTCTTTAGTAGAGATATGCTTGTCAGAAACTTTTATGACCATTGAACCTGTCTTTACATCAATTCCATCTCTTTCGAACTTCTCAGTAGCAAATTTAGTAATTCTGCTGTCAAACCTGTAAGAAACAAGTAAGCAAAGGCTCAGATGTTAATTGATTCTTAATTTCAAAAATCACCATTTGACAGTTGCACCTTCTTTTCTTGGATATGATATATTCAGAGATGTACAACACCTCTTTACCTGCATTTCGAGTACCAAATTAATCGATTCCGGTCGTCTGTATGTCTAGATTTTATTAGCTATGATATAGTGTACAAAAATGCTGCACGTAATTATTCCAAATACTTTCAACAAAATGGAGTTGGATTGAAACCTACAATAAAAGGCCAAGACCAGATTCCTGCAGAAAATGGTGTATCCATCTCCCATATTCAAGAACCATTAAACAGGTATAAACAAAGCGAGAGATATTACCAACTGATAGTGATTGTCATTGACAAACCCAGAAAACATAACCACAGCCATGCTTTAGACCCCGCCAGACTAATTTCTTACTGAAGTGATCTGCCTTACATGTAAAATGTGTATTCAAGGACCACTAAACAGGTATAAACACAGCAAGAGCTATTACCAACTGACAGTGATTGTCATTGACAAACGCAGAAAATATAACCATAATCATGCCTTAGACCCCACCAGACTAATTTCTTTCTGAAGTGATCTGCCTTACATGTTCAAAATGTGATCGCCTGCCTCAAGAAGTGTAATTCTCAGGTAATCTTTGATTGAAGGATATAGTTTAGCTAAATCATCATGTGCAAAGTCATGAAGTTCTGCAGCATATTCCACACCAGATGGGCCACCACCGACAACTACAAAATGCATAATGCGCCTCCTATCTTCTTCGCTTATACTTGGAAGGCTTGCACGTTCATAACAATCAATTATTGACCTACGGATGTTCTGAGCATCTTCAATTTCCTGCATGATGAACTCGACAAGTTTAGGTTAGGAAAAAATAATTTTAATAATCTAACTGTTTTAACATAATGCTCAGAAGGTGAAAAATTCTACGCATAGCTACCAAGTCGTATAAAGTCATCATGGTATTCAATTTACCTTCAAGAAGTGAGCATGTTCCTCAACACCAGGGGTGTTGAAAGTATTTGATTTAGCTCCCATGGCCACAATCAAGACATCATAATCCATTGTGAATTCTTCATTCCCTCCTAAAGTGTTGCCTTGATCAGTACTCCTGCAATAAATTTTCTTCTGTACTGGATCAATCTTGTAACATTCAGCCTCCTTGAATCCAACTCCAAATGGTTTCTGCAAGATACAGAAATAACGTTATGTAGATGTTGTTTTCCATTTTCCAACACATGGATGCAGCTTCAAAACAGCATTTAAGCCATGTTAATAAGATTATCACAATTCTTATAATTGCTCCTCTTCGACTCTTTCATGCTGCGAATTCTAGACATTAAAAGAAGTCTTCAACATTAATATTTCACCTTAATTCATGTAATTCTGAATGAATTATATGCACAAGATTCCAATGCAACAGCAAGTACACTACTCTATGATTTACATTTTCATACCTTCCTTGCAATATTGCGAATTGGTTCAACAATGCTGCGTCCTTCGACTGTTCCATTTGTAACACTTGGTAATAATGGAGTAAACGCAAAATAGTTACGCGGTGAAACTATATGAACATCATATGAAGAACTCTTCAAGTTTTTCAAGAAACTGACGCCAGCCCAACCAGTTCCAAGTATCACCACCTTCTTTTTCTTGCCATCTCCTTCAGCATAACTTTGGAATGCGTTGGCATCAGAAAATGCCAGTAGACCTCCACCACTAGCAAGTCAAATTGAAGAACACATGAACAAAGAGTCATTATATATGCAAAGTCTCCAAATTATTGTTAAAAGACCATGAAAAGGAGAAGAAAAACCATATTCATTCTATAACATACTTTATAGCTTAATTCATCCATAAATTCCATCTTTTTTCCTAGCTTACTTTTTTTATGTTAATTATGCAATGTTCTGCTCCTTTTTCTTTTCTTTCCTTTACTTTTCCAGCCATAGATATACCTTGTTAAGGGAACAACCACATACTATGGTCAAAAACTCTTCAGAAACACATCTCTTAGATCAAAACTCAACAAGATCAAAGAGAACAAAACAAAAACAGATAGGAAAAAAGGTTGAGAAAAGGTAGCCCAGATGATAACCTGACAGAGGAGATGACAAGAAGCTTAGACACTGTAGAGTGATCATTAAAAGCTCGAAGAGTTCTCTCAAAGAATGTATAGTACCCTCTCATTGTAAAACCGAACTTTTGTTGCCTCTCTAAACAAAAACTAATGAAACAGTTCTTTCAATCTTGTTTTTCTGTTGCAAAGGAAGAATAAATCCAAGAGCAGATTCTAATGAGAAGTTTTCGGATCAAAAATTTGGAGCTATTAATACGTAGTGTTTCCGTGTCGCTGTCACAGAACCATACCTTCCTCTAGCTAACAGTTTGGTCCCCTTTTTTCAAGAGGGGTAACATGATTTTTATTTTTATTTTTGTTTTTTGTTTTTCATCTCGGTTGATTCCTGTCACAGAACCATACCTTCCTCTAGCTATCAGTTTGGTCCCCTTTTTTCAAGAGGGGGAACATATGATTTTTATATATATATATATTTTTTGTTTTTCATCTCGGTTGATTGTACGAAATCCTCGTACCAACTTAGATGTAAAAATTTTATGTCTCTGTTTCCGAAGAAGTTATCTATCATGAAACTAGAAAATGGAAAAGAAAATGTATTATCCAATCACAATTTTGGAATAGAACCTTTATCCACAAAGTGAGGAGCATACTTGCCAACCACATGGTATTTAATATTATTGACAAAAATGTTACTAATATTTAAGTTTATGGTAATTTTAGAAAGAAAAAATAGTTAATTTGGATACTCTTAGCAAGAAAACAGGATCTCCTTGTTGCAAGCCTTATTAATCTTAGACACATTATATACCACCATGGCCTCAGCACAGAGGAATTACCAGCAGGCATTTGACCAGATCCTAATTTATCTCATTTCAAAATGCCAAGCACTCCTTTTAATGTACATTAGATGAGTGATATTAATTCCCATGTCATTCCCCTAAGATCTCACTCCATAATCCCATATATCCAACCCTTAATTTTTATTTTTATTTTTATTTTCTTAAGGTGATTTCAAAGATGTTATAAAAACCATCCCAGTCTTAAGCCAAGGTTTCGAGTCAGTAGGGTAATTCACAATTTTTTCAAAAAACAAAATTTGTTCAGAACAATATTATTTTTAAAAAATAAAACATCATTTAAAAAAATTACTTGAATCTTGCTCACGAGATAAAACCACATGCCAGGTTGGTCCAGGCCTCGGGTGGTTTCAGAACAGTAGGTAATTCAAAGATAAAGCAGCAGCCTTAGACAAAAAACATCATAACACAAAACTGAAGACTTCAAGAAAATACAAGTCGAAGCCTTGTAAAGTTTGGAACAACTTTGCGGGAGCATGAGCATTTTTCCACGGTCGTGTAAATCAACGGAAGACTTTCCATACAAGAAAGAATACTTGTCAGCCATATACAGCACCAGGTTACCAAGAACTCTGTTGCTCTCCATGCTATTTTACACCTGGTAAACTAGTAAATGGTAACAGTGTATCAATTTTACATACCAAAGGAGAGTACATAGACACAAATTTGAAAGGGAAAAAAGGAAATCATATATATTTATGCGCGGTAGGTGGAAATGCTGCGATTGAGTTGTGGGAAAACCAGTGACTTAGGGATAGTTTATAGAAGACGCCATTTTTTGTCTCAAATACGGCTTGAATCTCTTCCAAAAACGAATCTCCTAGTCCAATCAGATACCAACAGCACCCTAGTTCGCCAGCTCACTTGTTTGCTGAATGAAAGAAAAGGTTACAGTCAAATTCATGAATGTGGAGACTAAATGCTCGCTCAAAGAGCTAGCAAATCTTGAACTCTAAAAGTAGCTGATAATCACCTGGCATATACAGAATACCAGAGCCACTGTGTGCTGTGACCAATGGAAACCCAGTCTCCAGGCAGTTCAGCGGCTGCCTGCTCTCCTCCCAAAGGGGCAAACTGCCCAAGATGCTTGTACCTTGCATTCCAAAATGCCAGAATCTTGGAAGTTAGAAACATGAAGATGGAAAGGAGGCTTGATACAGGTATAATAAAAACTGGTTCATAATGTTCTTATATAGATATTATAACAGTTCAATAAGGAAAAAAGATGAGCACTTCAAAGACAGATAGCATACCGAAATGGAACAAATGCATGACGCCCAGAACCTACAAAACGCCGAGGACCTTCAGGATTATCTTTGCAGTGTTCTCTACGATTGAAACACCTAGAAAGATAAGCACCTTGTTGAGCAGCAACCTGAAGAAAAAAATGTACTGAAATTCTTGTATCATAATTTGAAGAGAGGAAAAAAAAGTAGGACTGACATCAAAACATACAATAGTAGATGCAAGAAAAACACCTGTGCAGTTGCAGGCAGACTTTTGGCCTGTGAATCCACTTGAGAAAGGGCTTGTTTAAAACCTTCAATATCAACTTCTTTTACGTCTTTTCCCTCGGGATCTTTCATCAAATCTTTCACATCTCTCAGATGCTTGTTCTTCAAATAGAGTTCCAGTTGGGGATACCTTACAAGGATATCATCTACCACATCTTGGAATTCTTGAACAGTCAAGGTACCAGAATTGTCTTTGTCTGCAGCTTTAAATATGGATACAATATCCTCCTATAGCACAATGGCATTGCATCATATTCAAATCTTGTTCAAAATTTCACAAATTTATACAATTATATAAAAACCAAGAATTTGAAGCAAACATGAAATGGATGAGGAAATAAAAAGGTAAATGAATTGATAGTGAAGACAAAGAAAAAAGAAAAAAAAGCTGATAAAGGCATTCAGTTTGTCCATGAAAGGTGATTCAAGTATTTCAATGTCTCCTTAAAAATGAGAAATATTAAAAAAATTGGCAAGCCTCCCTTATTCAGCAACATAACACACCAGTATTCAATAAATAACATGATCTACATCTGGTATTCTAATGAAAAGGCTTATTTGGGAGTCCATCAGTTAATTTGATTGATCACAATTCTGTAAGTTCCATTTACTAAAGAAGTTCCCAAGGAATTCATTAGAGGAATGTTTCCAATAAAAATTGTTTGTTCTTGCATATCCCTGTTGTTTTTCCAAATTAATCCCACAGATGCATACAATTGAAAAGATATGTGAGTGAATATACAGCATCCCTTTCTGGAATATGTAATATCATAAAAAATAGTAGAAAAAAAGTTCAGTGCACAAACTTCATGAAGAGACTCAACATTCCAGCAAAAGAATTGCACATATTGGAGATCAGAGAAGCACAACTTGTTGCCATCTCTGCTTATTTTGTGTATTCCAAAGAAGCAAAGGTCTCTTGTTTATATAAACATGCACCCCTAATCCTAACATTTTCCCATCTGCACACTATTCTGATGCAAGTTTTCCATGATTTAGGTTATCAAACTCGATTAACAGAAAAAACAAAGAACAAATCCCAGGATGTATAGGCTGAATCTGCTAATATTCAAGCATTTCACGATGCAAAATGTCCCCAAGATAAATAAACTAAGCATCTCTTAAGAATTAAATTGACAGGCTAAAGGATTCACCTACCATGATCTTACGCTGATCTATAGTGGCGCAATCACCAAGTGCATATACATTTTCACATTCCTTTACTCGCAGCCATTCATTAGTTGCAAGAACACGTCTGTTAGCCTGAATATGAAACAAAGTTTAAAGTGTAATTAATAGAGTAAGAACAACCATGTAGTCTGACAATTTTGAAAATCTCAAAATAACAGCATGAGCTTGATGCCACTCTACATATTTAAAAAGTTGGATCTTAAGTGACTTGGTGGAATAACCTTCATTCATAAGCGAGCATTGTCATAATATAGAGTCAGAATCTGCTATATGCAACGAACCTGCCCAATTTGCTCCATGAAGTCCTTCACAACTGGGCGAGTGCTGATACCAGTAGACCATACTACCAATCCATGTGGTATAGATGTAACCTCTCCCTTGGATTTGACCTTCATGGTAATTTCTTTATCAGAAACACTGAGAACTCTACATCCTGTCTGAACTTCAATACAATCTCTTTGAAACTTCTTCTCTGCAAATGTACTAATTCTCTCATCAAACCTATAAAGGCAGAGTACAGTAGCTGCTTAGTTTTCAAATTTTCTTCTTGCCCATTTGCTGAGATGCATTTTATAAGCAAAGATGAAGCCATCATATCAGCAATAAACATACTTCTTTATAAAGAACATGAGGCCAGTTATATGCAGTAATAGTTCCAGTGGCACAATGATGATGAATATGAGAACATCTCACCAGAAATGAAAGTTTGGCATTCCAGTGACTTATCAGAAGCATTATACATGTAGAACGTGAAAGCTAAAACCTTACATGTTTAGAATATGATCTCCAGACTGGATCAAGGTTATTTTCACTAGATCTTTAACCATAGGATAGACATTGACTAAATCTTCCTGGATAAAGTCATGCAGCTCGGCAGCAAACTCCACTCCAGTGGGACCCCCTCCAACAACTACAAAATGAAGGTTAGTTCTTCGCTCTTCTTCAGTCAGGCCAGGGATGGAAGCCTTTTCAAAGCAATCAATCACACTTCTGCGGAGCTTCTGTGCGTCCTCCAATTCCTGAAAAGGTCAGTTTCTCCCTTTATAGAAAGAAAAGCCCAAAACCTCATGGAAGATTGCTGAGTTGTAGATATTATATGAGGATTACAGTGTTACTTAACTCCACCCTATATAATTAAAATGACCCTACCTTCAGAAAATGGCAGTTCTCCATGACACCAGGGGTGTTAAAAGTGTTTACTTGGGCTCCTATCGCTAACACCAAGTAGTCATATTCCAGGGAAAAATCTTCAGCACCAATCACGTTGTTCTCAAAATAAGACTTACAGAAAACCTTGTTTTTTGCAGCATCAATCTTGACACATTCTGCCTCATAAAATTGAATTTCCCCATTTCTCTATCAGAATAAAATGGAAATTCTATAAGAAAATAAACATGAAAACATAGTGATCTGTACAAACTGCAGGCATATGTTTATATTCATGAATGAGTATGAGGTATTTCTGTGTGTGTGTGTGTGTGTGCACTTTATATTCATGAATGAGTATGAGGTATTTTGTGTGTGTGTGTGTGTGCACCATGAAATCGCTCAAAATTTATCACATGATTAAATATGGGTTCTTGTTATCTTCCTTTACCTTCTTTATAATATTCCTGACTGGCTCTACAATGCTCCGAGCTTCAACTGTACCACAGGTCACACTAGGCAACAGAGGGGTGAATGCAAAATAATTGCGAGGTGAAACAACCTGAACGTCATATGAAGAGACATCCAGATCTTTAAGGAAACTAATACCAGCCCACCCTGTCCCCAGAACCACCACTCTCTTCTTCTTACACTCATTCTGATTAAGCTCAGCAGCAGGCGCAGCTGTTTCTGATTGCGAATCAGCATATGCCACTAGACCTCCACTACTGTAATAGACCTCAAGATAGCAGACATATTTGTTAGAGAATGACTGGTAGAATTCGTGAAATTGTAAGTTCATAGTTTATGCAAAATCCATGTGGATTATAGCAAAAGAAAAAACTTGTAATGAATCCAGAAAATTATCTTTTCAGGGACCTTAACTGCTAGTCTCCTGCTTTAGAATAGGTAAGGAAAATGATAAGCTATTCGGAGATCTAGGTTCAAACATGGTAGGCGTCATTCGACTAGAATGAGGCCAAGTTCAAAACAAAAAACAAATCAACTATAAACAATGGCAGTTCACTAGTATTAGATTGTTCAACCTAATTTGACGGTATCATTTATCCTTATATGTGTGCGTGTGTGTGTCAAAAAATTAACAAATCATATTTTTAGCTTTCACTTCGTGCCATATTCTGTTAAAATCATTTGTTAAGGGCACCATTGGGCATCTTAAATGCTATATTTTGTGAAATGTAGCTATTGATACCATGGATGCACTCAATTCTACTGAATATTTCTGTGTGGGAATTCGTTTTATATGTTGAATTGATAGCAATGTATCGTGTTTTTTGCAGAGTTTTGGAACTAAATTTGATATTTCAAACCCATTGACGAAAACTAAATTTGATATTTCAAACCCATTGACTTCCTTTCACATTACAAAATCATGAATTTCACTTGCTTCAGAGAGGGAAAAGGTCACAAATTATGCTAATGCATCTACAATTTTCCATTTTGATCGATAAACCCCACATCAAGTTCCTTTCGATAAACCCCTTGGATCCTGTCACACTAAAAGACCTCACTAATCAAAGCAAGAAAAAAAAGTTAACAATCAAATAAATAACTTACATAGACATCAAGAACCTACATTCAGCAACAACCTAGCTATGTTAAATTCATAGATCAAAAGGGAAAAAAAAGGTTGACCTTTAGAAAATCAAACCCGTTAAAAGAAAGAGAAATTCAAAGATTCGAGACCCTTTTGTTTGCTAAGTAATCTAGTTTTCTTTAAGAAAAAAGAATGAACCCAAATTGCAAATTTTTTCCCTTTTTCATAAAAGATATAAACCTTATGCTTTTTCTCAGCAACCAAAAGGATAAACAGTGTTCCTTTCACACATTCCAAGTGAACAACTTGAAAGGGCCTGTCTGTTTAATAAAAGCCACTAAAAGAACTAAAGAGATCTTTAAAAATTCACGTTTTCTCACTTTTCTTTGGAGAAATGAAGAAAAGAAACACTAGGAAAAAGGAGAAGTACATCACCAACCTGAGAGTGAAGAGAACAAGAAGCTTAGAGGAAGCAGGATAGCCATGGAGAGCTCTTGAAGCTCTGTTGATGAAGGACATAATCGTCATTTCCTGGAAAATATCTCAAATTCAAGAGGGTCTTGACTCTTGAGAGAGCAGAGAGCTGACACTCAGACACAACACTGGATTGCGCCTGCTAACTATCCGTAGAGAGTGATTGGGAGACAGACAAATGCAATCACTTGGCCTCATGCAATGATAGCATAACACATGTACATTTTTTTTTCCGCACACCTTCTAAAAAGATGGAGGGAGTATCAGGTATTGCTTGCAATGAAATTAAAAATTTCACGATCTTTTTTTTTTTTTTCCTTTTTGTTTCAGGTGTTTTTTCTTTAGGGATGATCAAGATTAACTTCTTATAGATGATTTTATTACTTTGTTATTGTTTAGAAATAGAGGATACGAAAATAGTAAGATAAAAAAAATACTTGTTTCTTTATATTTTATATTTTAAAAATACTTGAATTCACTCAAAAATTATTTTAAATACAAATGGATTTTTTTCTTATATTATTTTTATTATGAATTATTAACCAAATAAAAAATATATATTACTCAAATACAAGAATAATTCCTATAAACATATACCATAATATATATATATTTTCAAACTCCTGCATTATCTTCGATTTCAACAAGAAATAATATACGAATAACCAAATTCATTTTTAGTTACAAGCCTAAGTCAAGCTTTTAGAAAATAAAAGGGGAGACTTTTTGAGCTTTCATGTTCAAACCCAGTTAGAATAATAAAAGTAAAGATTTCGATACTGTTTGTGTTTTAATTATATTTTAAAAAAATTGAATTTTAAATTATTTCTTATTTTAATATGTTAATATAAAAAATATATTTTAACATAAAACACTTTAAAGTAACTATTTCAATCGCTATGACACTTTGTATATCTGTCCTTTACCATGTAATCAAATGTCACTGACCTATAACATGGGCAATAAAAAAATGCAATTGTGACTTGTCCTTTGCTTTGTAGTCTGGTTATTACTGTCGGCAATGGACACCTTCTTCCCAAAAAAAAAAAAATTGAGAAATTGAGCGTGCAATTTAGCAACTTTCTCTTTGAATACCTAACTTTATAGTTTCAACATCCGGTTTGGTTTAATATCTTAATTTTAAATTTTAATTGGGTCATTAAATTGTTTAAATTAATTTATATAAAAGATTTAAAATAATATTATTTTAGTTAAAAAATAAAAATTAACAGTTTACAACTAAATTTTAACATGTTATTAGACCACACAAGGTTTTTATTTTATTTTTTTTATTCAAGCGGGCCTCATTTTAGCTTTAAGTCTACCAAATTCCTGGTCCTCTGGTTAGACCAGACGAGGTTTTAAAATTATACCTAACTTACATAATCCAAGTAAAAGTTATTATTTATATATATAAAGTGTTTTTTTTATTAAAAAAACTCAAATTGTATTTTGTATAAAAAGTAATCAATCAATTCTTTTAATTTATCAAAATTTTTCTGTTATTGTTTTATTAAAATTAAGTGTTGCTTCTAGCTTGGGTCGAATCTTTAAAAAAAAAAGAATATGATTTATATGATATATTAAGTGAATCAATTATGAATTAGTAAAAAATCAAGAATCTCTTTAAAATAATATAATTTTAAGGTTTTCGTAAAATAATAATAATAATTCAGGTCAAATTCAATTGATTCAATTAACGTATAACCCGATAATTTTGAATAGCTAAAGTTTAATAACTTTTTCAATTGTTTCTAATGGCCTCCTCAAGTGGTGCTTATCGGATAAGCTATGATTGTTGTTTAATAATTAGAATTTAATACATGCTTGTGAATATGAACAAGTTGAATCCATTAAATTATATTTTGCAGTAAATATTTTAAAATTTGTAAACTAATAAACAATTATGATAGATTACCACAAGCAAATATACTGTATTTTTTTATTAGGGTGAAAATAAATGGATCATTAGTCGTGAAGACACACAATCATCATGAGATCAACGTACCAATAAAGAATTCTGGCTGAATATTATCCAGTGAACACAAAGCCAAATCCTTATCTTGTCTGAATGGCCGACAAAAAAATAAATAAATAAATAAATAAAAATAAGAGGGGACGGAGAAAAACAAATACTTAAGAGGCATGAACATAATCCTCGTAACAAAACCTCAGACGGAGGATAGAATAAAAGGGGACAGAAAAGGTATTTTTAAATTCCATGCAAATCAGCTTGGTTGATAGAGACTGAGTCTCAAATTAAATTAAATGAGAATTTAACATATTAATTTAATGAGTCAAGACTTGATCATTAGTAAAAGTTTAGTTTGACTTTTAAAAAAATTAAAGTAATATCAATTTTTTAAAAAATATTAAAATAATTTTATTTTAAATTTATTAAAATCAACTCAAATTAATTTATCCAACTTATAATCATAATTTTAGACCATATTATGAGCCCATGCTAGATTTAATAAATTAAGATAGAAGTGCAAGCAAATATTATAAGTATAGTTACAAGGGGAGGGAATCCACTACGCAAAATACATTATAGATCCCCTTACATGGCATGATAGGCGGGTTGTTTACAGTGTCTTTTTTCTTTCCCTTTGGCCCTTACTATACCAAATTGCAGGTCAATTTGTTGGGAAAGGGTGAGATTAAAATACGAGGGACTAAAGTAAAAATATTGGGGGGATAAATGACTTTTACATAGTTTGGGTGAAATTTTTATTATGGTTCCCAGACTTTTTAAATTATAAATTTTGATCCCTTTAGTTTTTCAAAATATGAGAAAAAATCAATTTTAATTCAAATTTTTTTTTATTTTTTAGTTTCTAGTTAAGAGAGAAATGATAGAAAGTTGTTGGAATATAACATTGAAGAGAGAAATTTATGTTGGCAACTATTTCGACCAAAAAATGAGTCAATAATTATACAAAATTGTTTTTAAAGAGAAGAGTTCAAATTAAATATTTTTTTACTTTGAAATTATTTAGAAAAATATAAGAGTTTTGGTTTTAGATTGTTTTCGAGTTTTTGCATAGTTTTTTTTATATTTTTTTGATGTCATAAATAAATTTATCAAATTGTCTAATATGTTTTTTACATGTTTTTTGTCTGTCTTAATTTTTCAACTATCACAGTAATTGAAAACTAAGAAATATCAAACAATACATTATGTATCTTATATTTTTTTCATAACATTATGAACGCACACCATGCCCCACCTAAAATATATAAAAACAATTAAGAGTTCAAGCACACAAGTCTGATTTAGTTGGCCCGCACATGGACCCTTACTTAATAGCCCAAGTATGCTAGCCTAGTATTTTTTTAAAAATATATTTTTTTAAATTAATATTTTTTATATGTATTTTTTCAGAATAATTTTAAAATTTATATTTAAATTAAAACCCCTTTGCTCTTTTATTTTTTTATTTAGTTTCTTTTAAATAGAAATTATTTTTTAGTTATTTTATATGTATTTATTGTTTTAAGAGGTTGTTCTAGTTCACTTATATTTTTTATGTTTTATATAAATAAAAGTTATTTTTTTCATGAGTATTTATTTTTATTATCATTTGATTAAATAAAAAAATTATAAAAAAATCATGAGATCAAATATCTTTGTTTATATCTGTCCTATAAATTTTTATCTTTATTTATAATTAATAACTTTTTATTTATTTATTAATATGTATAGTTCTTAATTTATTTGATTAGATATATACATAAATTTTTCGACTCTCACTTGAGATTTTTTTATAAAAAGAAAAATATCTCATAAAAGTGTACATATTTATGTTTTAATTTTTTATTTTAAATTCAATCAGTAATGAAACACGGTAAAATAGCTAGTAAAATTGAAAGGAAGTTGCCACAGCCTAATAAATTATCATATTAGATTGACAGGCAGAGTGGAATGATGAGAAGGCACATTCATTTATATATGTGGTTAATAAACTAGATAGAGTATGAGAATAAATACATGAGAATTAAGATCTAAGAATAATATAATTACTCGAGAAAAAAAAAAGAATAATAATATTACAAAGAAGATAAAAGAATGAGAACTATCTCTTTAAAGTGCGAACATTAGAATAAAAAAAAAACCCTTCAGGTTTCCATCAACACTAATCATGCCATTTTACGAGATGTCCTGCCGTGGACCCATGGTGGGGGCACATGATTTAACGGGGCACAATTTGCATGATTTAACTTGTTTGGAAATGTTGTGTTTGAATTAATTTTTTAAAGTATTTTTTTATTCAAAAATAAATTTAAATAATATACTTTTTATTTTTTAAAATTTAATCCAAACCATACAAAATCATAAAAAAAAAATTCAAAATTATTTTTTAAATGCCAAAACAAACACATTCAAAATCTAAGCTGCCACTCAAAATTTACCTGGATAGTTTATTAATTAAGATTTTAACTTAGCAAGATTCATTCAACTTGATCATATTATTAAAGAATCGAGTGTTCTGATAAAACTTGATTTACATCCATGGAAGTCCAGGTAAGTTAATATATATATATTCAAAAACCCAAAATATTCATCTGGCCATGAAAAAATTGTAGTTGTTATTGTATGTGTATTTAAGACTTTAAATTTAATTTATAATTTGGATTTGTGAATTATATTTCAACCATGCTATTTGTTTTTCTTTTCAAAAAATTAACTAAAAAATATGTTAAAATTAAGGTTAAAGGTTATATTAAAATTGAGACATGTTTAAATATTGCTTGATAAATTATTTTTATTTTAACATGTTATTGATTCACCGAGTTAATCTCAAGTGTTAATGAAATTATTTAAAAACTTAGATTATTTTTTAAATCATTTCTTTTAATTTTCAACGTCGATTGGGATACTCACCTATATGTAGGTGACTCTATGCTTGAGCAAGCCTTTGAGTTTTCAAAATACAAATAGAAACTGCCATTATGCAAATATTTTTGTGTTCTTATTTGTATTTAGAAGTATAATTTTAAAATTGGATGCGTAGGTCAACTTGGAATTGAAACTAAACCGAATTAAAAAATTTTTAAAAAAAACTTTATGTAATCTAATTATTTAGTTGATTCAGCAAAATTAGTGAAAAATTCAATTACATTTCGTTAACTTCTTTTTAATATAAAATAATATCATTTTATTTAAAAAAAAAAATAATTGGAATAACCTAGTTAAAACTAGGAATTTGAACCTTGGACCTGACCGAATATAAAAATTATGTTTAAAAGTATTTTAATGATATATCTGACTTGAAAAAAAATATTATATTGATATTTTTATAATATTTTTTTATAATTTCGTATTAATATAAAAAATATTTTATATCAAATACACAATTAAGAATCTACACTACTGTAGTAAAATCATTTTATATTGTAAATTCTTTGAGAACCACTTGTCTAATAAATCATAATTTGAAAATCTCTTAATACTATTTTTAGCCTTTGGAAATTAATAAATATGTCACTTTGATTCATGTAGTTTAAAAGTTTTCAACGTCAACTCTTATGTTTCTAATAGTTCAACTTTTGTTAAATATCAAATGAGATCATCAATAATATATATTATTAAACTTTTTTACTATGTATTTAAAGTATTTATTCTTATATTCATCATCATCATTATTATTAATGTGATGTTTAGTTACTGTACTAAGACGTAGAAGTCACAATGATAGCAAGGATAAAGAAATATTTAATTAAAAAGATAAAAATAAATGTATTTTTATGACAGTTTTAAAATAATTTTTTATGCTTCTAAAATACAAAAAAATATACGTTTTCTCTGACCCCAATTTCTTTACATGAAAGTAATATATGAACACACCATGTGTTTAATTAGGACAAAAAAAACATTTAAAAATAAAAATGAATTTTTTAAATTTTCTTTACATCTTAAAAAATATTTTTTTTAAAAAAAACCTCAAATTAATATCAAACAACTCATGTCAATGTAAGATCATTAATTATTATTATTATTTAAACCATCTGCCTCATTATGTTAGATATTGAACAAGCTCAATTTTAAAAAAAAAACATAAAAATAATATCCAGCCAGAATGTATTATTTGATTTTGTTATAGTAAAATTTAAAAACTCTTAATCTAAATTTTTATTAAGTATGAGTTTTAAATCAAATAATATAAGAATTATCTTGATATAATTAAGTCAATTAGACGAGTTTAAAAAAAATTTAAATAACTAATAAAAAATATGACTTACTTAAAAAATTAAAATAATTTTTTAATATTAAAACAATAAAATATTAAATTAACATATACCTTGGTAATTTAAATTATGAAATTCACCATATGAGTTATGAACTCTACCTCATGTAAACTCTATTTCATATAAGAACTTTGTTTTTTTCAATACAATAAAAACAAATAAATGCTTGTTAAATCATATACAAATTAAATATAATGATATTTATTTGAGATTTCAATAATATTATAATCAATTTAATTTATAAATATAAATTTAAAATTAAATAAATATTAAAAGATAAAATTAAAAAAAATTAAAAAAAAATAAGAGTAAAAAAATTCACCCCTTCACTGTTTAGATGCATGAAGTAACGGAGAGCCTCAGCTGGAAGATGCATCAACAATGGAGGATTCGCCACTGTTTCTCTTCACTTGCTTTCATTCCAAGACACTGCCTTCCTTTCTCCATTATGCTAAAATGGGTTCTGTATCTGAGTTTCTTTTTGGATGAACGTACGGAAAGGCCATTTTCAGTGAATTTGTTAAGCTAACTCGGCATGGTGAATCTTCTTTCAAATGATTTGTAAAGGCTTTGAGTAGGCTGAGTGCTTGAAATTCAAGTTTAACTTTTATTATTATTTTTCCTTTTCTTCCATGTAACGATTAAAAATCTAAGAAAAAAAATATTTTTTTATTAAAAAACACGGCATCATAAAAAAAATTAAATATACTTTTAATCAATAATAAACTCCAAACATTAACACAATTCTTCATGCATACTTGAAAAATTAAAGTAAATAATTCATTAATATAATATTAAAACCATGATAATTAAATTGTTATAAATTTTAATTTTTTTCATTGCATTTTATAATATAATATAAAAAATATTTTAAAATTTCACTTCATATATTAAAATTTTAAGAGTTTTAGATAATTATTTAACAAAATGATATTCATTAATTTCATCCATATAATTCTTTGATGATCAATGAAGAGAAAGATGTAGCAGAGCACGAAGGAATTCTAGGATATATTTAGAATTGTGATAATGGTTATGATTTAAAATATTTTTTATTAGAAATATATTAAAATATTTTTTTATTATTTTATAAAAATTATTTTTAAGATTAGCTACACATAATATGATTTTTATTTTGAATTATTTTTTAAGATTAGCTACACATAAAATTTAAAATAATATGATTTCAATCATGTTCACGGACAAAATTAAGAGAATAGCTACACATAGCAGCCCTTCAATGCAAAGTGAAAGCAACGAAAGAGAGTGTTTCTCGGTGTCCAGCTTGCTGTGATAACAGAGGGGTTGGAGTGCTGTGTCCAGTAAAAAGAAGCGATGTCTTTGAAAAATGTCTACAAGTTCCCAAACTTGGCAAACTCAGAGCATCTCCGATGAGAAATGCTAAATGGTTAATATACAACGAATTTACAATGTGGTTTTAAAAGAATTAACGTAAAGGTTGAAAACAGGGGATGAAAAGGAGGCAATCCTTGACCATAAAAACTTTGAATAACATAAACTTTGAATAATTTTCTTTTGCTTCATCTTCTCCCTTCAGCTCACTGCACACGATTTTCAGCTTAGCTCAAAACCACCCATTGCAGCCAACAAACTTTCCCTCCTCCACTAAACCCACACGATTTCAGTCTCAACCCAGCAGGGACTCCACAACTGGAAGCAAGGTTCTTTGAGATTAACACACGCACGACTGGCAGCTAATTAATCACCCGGGTAGGACTGGGACAATCAAAGGCAGCTGTTCTTCTTCAACGGAAGGTGCTTTGAGATTTCATGTTGCTCTATTTTCTTGCATTAGTAACAAATAACCAGTGTGCATAACATGATCAAAAAGCAAATGTTCTGAGAACATATTCAGGATTTATTATAAGCAGCAAATTGTTCATTGTAAAACACCCTAGTCGTGCAAGCAAGAACAAAGGCCTGGCAGAAGATTAATGATAATTAGCTAAAATATTAGATTATTAACAATATTTTAGCCAAAAATTTCCTCTGCAGAAACGGATCTTAGAATCATTCGAAAATGTGGGCAGTGAACCGCTTGTGGCGCATTGTAGTGGTAGAGCAGAAAAAGGCAAGATCAAAGGACAATAATACAGGAATATTTCAATAAAGTGAGAATTGGAGCAAGAATTAAGAATAGATTGAAAATAGCAATAAAACAAATATGAAACTTGCCATCTTATTCAAAATAAATTCTCTTAAATTGGCATTATAAATACAAGGAAACAGGGATCGCAATCAGATGATAAGATTCTCCCTGAAGAAAAAAGCTAATAACATAGGCAACTTCCTAGTATCTGCTAAATGATGTTGTGCTGTTATTTAACTCCAATCTCGAGGGTTATGTGGGAGAAGAAGCTGATGACAACACACACTGTCTGAGTTTTTCAGACTCTAAACCCATTTACAGAGGGTTCAAGAGTATAGTTAAAACTCAATTTGAATAGCAGATTCAAAAACTAGGAAATTAAATGGTCAATGAACAGAAAACACTTAATTTTTCAAAATTAATTTGCCTCAGTTAAATCCATTAATATCATTATAATGTAGCTTATACCAAGTAGGTTCTCCCTGAAAACAGGGTCTCGGCTCCACTACACCTAAAATAAATTGGATTGCATCATCACTGGCAATTTCACAATACATTGATGCTCATAAACTAATTTAAATCATATACACTAGTTAGTATTTTTAGATCTATAATCATTTACAATTTCAAAACCCGAAAGTTGCATGATCTATAAATTATATGGCTCAGAGATATAACAGCTCTATCAATCAAGAATTATCAGTAGCAGAACTGGCATTAAAGCTGTGAATTAATCATCACTGCCATATTTTCAAAAAAATCAAAAAATGACACAATAAACAAAATAAAACATCTCTACAGAGAAAAGGGCTGGCTCATATCAAGAAATTCAACCATTATTTATTTTTTTGCTTCATTAATTTCTCTCAGAAGCGCGGATAAAATCCAATTTAATCATTGCCAACAAATTGAATCACAGAAAACAACTTTTTTCATGAATTTGGAGGGAATTTTTAGAGGCAAAACCATTAACCAAATAGCATAGGCCCCCACGTGAACCCCACCCAAAAGATTCAATCTTTGCCTCATTGACTAGCTTAATTTCAACCATTTATCTCAAAACAAGCTAGAGGTATAGAGAGGCAACAAAAATACATAGAAAAAACACAAACCCAGATGAAAAAACAGTGAGGTTTTGAAGACTAGGAGATGTAGCCGTTGATTTGACACAGAAAAGCCGTGGAAAAGGTACAAAAGGCTAAACTGCAACACTAAACGGCAGATGCTTTAGCACGAGCTTTGGGACTTTCAACCTCAGGGGTTTGTAATCAGCGAAGCCTGGGAGGCATCGTGCAGCTAAGATCTTGAAAAGAATAGATTTTTGAAAGGATTTGTTGTTTGATATAACAGAGCCTTTGAGACTGCGAATGAAGAATTTGTGGAGGGGTTACGATATTATATAGAGGTTCAAGAGCTATAAAACCCTAGTTGTTGTTATTTTTCTGTGTTTGGGTGAAGGCTGGATTGGTTTTTGGTGGTGTTGGTATGGTAATGGGCTGGGCTGAATTTCGAGTGGTCCATTGTGAAAACCCAAGATTAAAATATTTTTTACCCAAGTTGTTAAACCAAGATTAAACTAATATTTTTATTAAAATATCAATATATACCAGATTGAGTTTGAACTGAATAAACAGGTCACGAGTTGGCATAGGAAGGTCAACAATCAATAATTTTAATTTAATTTAAAATAAAATAAAATTCAAATTAGATTTTAAATTCAAATCAACTCGCAACTAAATTTAACAATAATTCTCACATATTAAAACTAGTTTTTTAATTATATTTTAAGTGGGCCAACACATTAAAAATAAATAAATAGCATTGTATACAAATAACACATGGAAAATACTTATTCATTTATTTACACTTCTTCAATTGATTCAGTAGTAGTGCATAGTAACGAGGTTAATTACACCAATTAATTTGATTAAATAGGAGAATAGTCAACACCGAGCTAACAACTCAAAGGATTTTAGAATTTGATCACAGTTTTTGCACTCCTATTTGGCATATGTAAAATTTGAACATGGATTGCTCGAGACAACATCAGAAAGTTGGTGCATAAATTAACAACTTAAGACACTTGAATCTATGGAATTCAAAGACAAATTCAGCAAAATAGCAAAATCTTTTGGACGAGGTGAGCTTAAATTTCGGTATCATACAAGGATACTACACAAGAAAGTATAATGATTAACCTTAAAAATCTAAAACTCAAAATCATGGATCAGGTTAATTGAAAGTTCAAACTTCATTAAGTTAATATAAAAAAATATATAATTTTTTCTTATAAATATAAATATTCAAATCAACTTATTTATATTTTAACTAATTTTATAAACTTTAAAATTAATAATTATAGAAATTATAGAAATTTTTAATCTTGATATTTATAAAACTCAAACCAATAAATCTCAAACTAATAACAGTAACCTTTTATCATCATGGAGCTCCACTTTTAAGGGTTAAAAAAAAATAATCATCTTAATAACCCATATGTTGACTCGGTAATCTAAGTAACCCAAGCCTGTCTCTGACCTGGCCACCAAATATGGTCCGAAAACTATGCAAAGAGAGTGCCTAATAATTTGAGATCACAACATGAATAGCTTCATCCTGTGATTCTATTCTACGTTTTTCTCAATGTGTAGAACATTGTCCCGAGGACTTTTGTTTTTCTCACTAAATTCTCGCAATTGTACAATCTTATGGATCGTATGTGATACACGCACCTAAACAAAGGGGAGATTTTTATGAAGAAATGATTAACCTAGTCCAGAAGACTAAAATTGTTGCTGCTACAGGAGTTGTCCCTTAAGCCATTTCAAAACTCGCCCATCATCTCCAGACGACTGTTTAGTCTTTGCTGTCATACTAACATCCATGTCAAGTGGCGGTAGCCAGCCCACTTAGCAGCAACATGAATACCAATGGCTAAAGCTGCGCACAGCAGTGGCACTGGAACCCTACTACTAGTATCCGCTGTCACAACTTCAACTTCTTCCTTTCCTTTGGCGAGCTGCTTTGAATGGTAAGAAATAGCTAAAGCTAGATATGAAACCATTAACAAAACTCTAACCCAAGGTTCTCCGATTGCAGCTAGTACAGCTGCAGCAGGCAAGGCAGATGTAACATCATCTCTCTTCTTAATGAATCTAGAGAAAGCATATAAACCCAGTAGAAGTGTCCAGAAAAGTGGCTCAGAGATGTAGTTTCTTACTGCTGCATAGCCAATTAGGCCAGATATTGTGAGAAGATAAGGTTGCCTGCTTACAGAGTTTGGAGCGGCAGCTTCGCCAATAGCAAGAACTGCTGATGCAAGCATGATAATCAAGGTCAGTTCTGGAACGGGAGCGGATCGTACTATTCCAGAGTAGAAAGCCTGAAATGTGTAGATTGCAGTCTCTATACATCTGATCAGGGAGGTGATTGGATCCCCAATGAAATGGAAAACAACAGCCAACAGAAGTTTCAGGAGGTATCCCACAAAACCAATAATAGCTATGACACCCCTTTTCCAGTTACCTAGTTCAAATAAGACTGCTCTCCATGCATAGATAAGGAAACCCAGAGCTGCATGTTAATTACAAGTGAAAGGGGTTAGTTAGCACATCATAATCTGTGGTCACAATTCTTCGCAAACAAAACAGAGCAGAAGCATAATCACTAACATATCACACAGTTTGGGCAAATATTGATCACAAACAAACACAAAGAATCTGTGAAATCTTTAACTGAAACAACAGCATTTTCCTCCACACGATATAACTAATGGATTTACAGAGCAAGAAATCATAGTACCAAAATCATATACCTTCCAAGTCAAAATTTCCAACAGGTTACAATCTACAGTTTCTCTACTCAAGTTTCAAAATATGAGGTTAAACAAACTTTTTTGCATATTTATTCATAAGGTATAATAGCAAAAAAATGCAGAGTGCTGAACTTTGGAAATGTCATAAACACAAGGAAACCTAGCTTGACTCCCTAAAACCAAATGTTTAAGCTTAAAAATTTAAGTTTAAAAATCCATCAAATGTTACTGGCCAAGACATATTTTGTACAAAAACCTCAAGCAAATTGTTTGCAGCATCAGGTAACAAAATCATCAAAATGGAAAAGCATAATGCAGACCTACAGAACAAGTCACTTTCGAGTACAAAGTGAAATTCATATGAAGACAAATTTCCATTTTCTTCATGTTTAACAGACTATTAAGCTCAACTATCAATGTATAAACGGTGAGAAAACAGCATACATTATCCCAAAGAACACACCCATTGCAGCATGTGTGGATCAGCATAAAAGTTTTGATCAATACAGGAAGCATGGTGGCAGCAAACAGAAGCTTAAAGTAAGGAGATGCGAGTACAAAATGTTGGGAGAATTCTAGGCTAGCATTCAATTCTAGAATGCAGCCCCACGCCTTTTATTTCAACCCATCACCAAGAATGGCAATTTTTTTTTGTAGGAGAGGTTGCGACAGTCACAATGCAGTAACTCAAAACAAGGACAAGGGCCCTCTCCCTTTCTTGCACATCCAAACTTCCGCATCCATGACTAACACCATTAACTCACTCTGCTCAGACCTTTTACTTCATATTGCCATCATTTCCATTTTCTTCATGTTTAAAAAACTATTAAGCTCAACTATCAATGCATAAACGGTGAGAAAACAACATATATTATCCCAAAGAACACATCCATTGCAGCATGTGTGGATCAGCATAAAAGTTTTGATCAATACAGGAAGCATGGTGGCAGCCAACAGAAGCTTGAAGTAAGGAGATGCAAATACACAATGTTGGGAGAACTCTAGGCTAGCATTCAATTCTAGAATGCAGCCCCACGCCTTTTATTTCAACCCATCACCAAGAATGGCAAATTTTTTTTTGTAGGAGAGGTTGCGACGGTCACAATGCAGTAACTCAAAACAAGGACAAGGGCCCTCTTCCTTTCTTGCACCTCCACACTTCCGCATCCATGACTAACACCATTAACTCACTCTGCTCAGACCTTTTACTTCATATTGCCATCATTTCCATGGCAATTGGCATCAATGTATATTGAAAAATAGGTTACAGTTATTTAAAGAAAGATGCTTTGAAACAATAATAGCGGTGGTGGAGGTGGTAATATTTATCACACCAAGAACAACAATTGATTTCAAGACAAAATGTGAACCCTACAAAATCAAGTAACAACTGATTTGAGTCAAAATATGTTGGCAACTCAAGCAAATTGTTCAAAGCATAATGTAACAAAATCATCATGGTGGATAATTTTCATCAGACATTCAGCACAAGTCACATTCAAGTAATCTATGAAAATCATTTCAAAAAAAAAAATCCAATATTAATCTCCAGAGAAAGAACAAAAGTTCCCCCATGCTGAAAAAAATGTCTAAATGTTACAAAACTATCACATATAAATGTTGAGCAAAGCAATACATCATCCAACAGAAGAATTCGTGAAGTAACAGTATCGATTTCAATTTCTCAACTAATAAAACAGCCAACAAGCTCAAAAAATTGCTTGAACATTTGCAATCAAGAAAACTGAACAACCAATCTACTTGAAATTTCACCAACAACAGCGAAAAAAAAGTAGCACTCAAAACCCAAAACTCAAAAAAAATTCATAACAGCAATAATTTATCTTCAAAGATTAAGTCCTTTTCTTCTAGCAAGGAAACTAAAACATACCCACAAACCAAGGCCACCTAACAGGAGGGTCAGGTGCTTCTTTGGTTAAGTACCTAAACCTCTCAGGCATAGTACTCTCTCCACGTTCACCATCATCAAATACACCATCCCTTTTGCTCTCTCCTTCTCCATTCTCTGCATTAAAACGAAACCCCAACTTCCTATCCCTCCTGTCCAGAAACAAACCAAATCTTTTCAGCGTCTGGTTATGGCTACATAAAGGTCTAGTCTTTATAGCTAAAGAGTGACTAGAAATGGTTTGGATTTTGTGGGTTCGAAGGGAAAGAAGAGAAAAGGATGGGATTTTGAGAGTTGGAGAAGAGAGTGTGGTTATTGGTCTTGACATAGTTGAGGGATTTCGAAAGGTTATGCCATTATCAGCTTAAGAAAGGCCAAATCTTGGCTGCGGAAATGGAAAATGGTTTTCGGCTGTTAATATGGGTTAGTGGATCCAAGTAGAAGTGATACCCGGATCCTTTGGTTTAGATCCGGAGCCTATAATTTTAACCATAACTAGAGTTGCAATTTTCTTTTCTTTTCTTTTCTTTTCTTTCCTTTTTTTTTCTTTGAAGATTTACCCTTAGTTTTGGTAAGAAAAAATTTACAAAAAAGTAACACACATATTTTTTTAATTATTTTTAAAAATTTATTTAAGTTATTTTTTATTTTAAATTTTTAAAAACTATAGATGTATTGATTACAAATAACTTTTAATTTAAATTAAAAAATGTTGTAAAATTGAATCAATTTTTTTTATTAAAAATAATTATATTTTATTTGAATAATTTCTTCCTTATACTTATACTTTTAAATTTAACTTTTTCATTTACATAAATTATAAAAAAAACAACTTGTAAATTTCACCTAATAAAAATCAACATTCATTTGACTTGTGTTTTATCATATATTAAATAATTTTTTTAGTAAAAAAAGAATATATAGACATTTCAATGTGTTTCTAAATATAAAAAATATTCTCAATCACAAATAAAAAAAACTTATAAATAAATTAATATTTAATCGAGGAATAACTAATATTAAGATATTTGATTTTATAACACAGAAGTATACTAAATAACTTTGTTTTTTAAAATAAATATTTTATTTAATCAAACACTTATCCATACCAATAAAACATAAAAAAAATTAATGAAAAAAATTAAATAAAATTATAAAGTTAAATTATTAAACAACCCAATGTTAGATAGTAAAATTAGAAGAAAAAAATATAGTTCCTTTCAAGTTAACTCATAAACCCTGAGACCATAGACGTAAGATTAGAATAATTTTATAGGAAAAAAATAAAAAAAACATAAATATTAATTTAAAATAAATAAATATTGAAAGATAAAAATAAAAAAATAAATTTAAAAAAATATAAAAAATTAAAGTTAACTCATGTTAAATTTTAAAATTCATAGTTATGGTCATAAGGGTGAAATTGATCATATAAAAAACAATCTAAAAAACAACAAAACAAAATTTTTAATAAATAATGGTTAATAGATATAAAATTAAAAAAATAATTTAATTTAATCAAAGTTAATTTGCTAACTCTATAATCATATGTGAATGGTTATATGTCTATGGTTAAGATAATCCTACGTGAAAGAAAAAACACACACAAAGATTAAATAAAAAAAATACAAAATTAAATATTAAAAAATTAAATTAAAAATAAATTAATTTTATAAAATGACTTAAAAAACCAAAGTTAATTATTAATCAATCTTCAAAACCTGTAACACCAATCAGGAGAATGGAACGAACCCCTTGAAAAAATTGAAAAAGAAAAAAAGTTTTCTTTCCTACATGAACAAGGACCTGGTGTGAGGAGAAGCAGCTGGTGCAGGTGGGGTTGAAAAGGCCGTTTCCATCATGCTTTTGCAGCCACCAAGGCTGAGTTTTGGGCAGTCAAGAGAGATTTTGAGATTGCTTGGGAACTTATTGTTGAAGTGGATTAGTTAGCAGGTGATCATTAGCTTCATTAAAATAGGAATAATGTGTGGGTTTGCTTTTTAATAAGTTATAAGTTTGAGTTGTTTTAAAATAATTGAAGATTTATATGATTATTAATTTTAAAATTTATAAATTATTTAAAGTATATATAAGTTAGCCGGATATCTGCATTGAAAAAAAAAAAGAGAGAGAATATGTCTGTAGCTGATACTATAAAAGAGATTCCGAGCACAATGAGAAGTTCACATCACAACCATTCGATATTGTATGATCAAAATTAGACAGAAAACTACCATTTCCATTTTATTTTGCAGGCTACTTTGATTTCAATCATTCAGCCCTGTGGCCCAGAGAACCTGGCTAGAAGACATCAAAATTGGAGAATTTTGAGGGTTCCAACCAGCCTTCTGCCTGTGAATAAAGATGCACACAGCCCTCATAAGCCATGGTTCACATCATAATTTCTAATGATCATTAACATCAAAAACGTTAGCCATGATAACAGCCCCTAGATCACCGATATTCCGAGCGATCACCGAACCGGAACCTTGAGAGACTCCTTGGCTGAAGCATCAGCACGAGCATTGTCTTCCCTTGAAGTTGCTTCCAACCTTGTCGCCTTTTGTGCGAAGAACCTCTGCAGAATAGTTTCTTCACGATCCTCGAAGTTCTCCATTGTAACTTTCTTTAAAGAGTGTCGCCAACACTTTATAGGCATCGAGTAGCAGCACTCGAGATCTTCAACTATAGCTACTGCTATATCATATTCAAACTACAAAATAGAAAGAAATCATCAGCGTCAAAATACTATCCCGCAGACAGGCTATTTTGTAAAGATAACAAATTACGCCTAGCTTCATACTAAACATTTAGAAAACAATGATGAAAAAGGATCTTTGAGCCATTGGATCAAGATTTTATGTGGATACTGGACAACAGAAATAAATAAATCAAGGGCATATTTTTAATTTCTTAGGTAGCATTTGATTACGGTTTGGGGATAAAAAAGAAAGAGATGGTGAAATAAAAAAAAAAGCATAAATTTATCTTAAAATTGTTTAAAAAATAAAGTTATTTTATGTTTCTTTACGGGCTCTTCTACATCTGTCCCTTTTGGTCACCAAACCAAATCCTGAGACTCGTGTGATTTCACAACGAGGACATGTACATACCTTGAGAGATTTTTCCTTGCTGCCGGAAACAAAAGATAATACTGTTAAACGAGGAGCAAACCAAAGCAAACTATCCAACAAGCCCACGAGATCCTCCGATTTTGTTGGAAATTTTGCGACTACCTTCAGATACTTGAGGTCATACAATGGAGGAAGCAAGTTGTCCCTTGAATCTATTGGAACAATCAAAGCCTAGAAATGGAAAGGAGAGACAGATTATAGTGAAAAAAGTTTGTGTTGCATAAATGAACAAGCCTGTAAATTACAAGAGCCAAAAAAAATCTCAAGCGAAGGAAATCGTACCATCTCAATACTGCAAGCAATTTCTAACTCTTTGCAATGGTCGAAGCATGAAAGAAAATCCCTGAAGCTCGAGAACCAGTCATGGGGGAGTGGATGATCTACACTCATTGAGACCTTAGCATGGAAAGATGGAGAATAAATGAAAACTTGTGATGGCATTAACTGACCACCGTAAACAAATGTGTTTAGACTTCGTGAATAAATCTCAATCTTCTGTAAGTTTGAGCAATCACTTAGCTCCACTGTCTTAAGATTAGCATTGGAAACATGGAAGTTTTCCAATAGTCTACAACCAACAACTTTGAAAACCTCAAGTCGAAGAAATTGAGCAACTTCATGTTTAATCCATTCATCTATGATCTCAGCATTCCTCAAAGATAAGTATTCGAGGGACTTGCAAGAGGTGATATCGACGCTGCAGGATGAGTCTGATCCTTCGTCGAACGAGAAGGATTCGAGATTCGAAGCATCGATTTCAACCTTCTCCAGCCTTTGACAAAATTCTAACACCACAATCTTGAGTGTTTGGCTTGAAACACTGAGTGTTTGCATCCCCTTACACTTTTCCAATCTCAATTCTTTTATGAAAGGGAAATCCAAGACCAAATTCTGGGGTGGCTCCAACATGAACCCCTTCAAACTCAAAACTATAACACTTTGAGCAGACAATACTTTCATCGGCAAACTATAATGTGCCATACATTTGAAACTTTTTCCAACAAAATCTAGCTCTAGCTCTTTCACATTATTCTCTATTGCATAACTGATTGCATTCTCAATGACACCATTTGGTTGCTCAGAGCTATTATTTAGACGAAAACAAAAGCTAAATTTTTCTAAGCTAACATCCAGTCGGCGACGAGAAAGAAAATCACCCACATAGCTCAAAAAACTGTTTAATTTCTGTTTACCTGTCAACTCAAGGCACGATCCCATGTTCAGGGTTTCGTCAAGAAAGATGATAGGAAAAGAAGGCCATGCAGATGCAAATCTCTTGGACAGAATACTCATCCTTGCGGCATCTTTGTAGGGCAAAGAAGACATGATATGTTGAATGATGGGGTCGGGCAACTCAGAAATCAAGTCAACCTCTTGAATTGCCTTATTGTTCATCAAACGTCTCATTCTATTTCCTGTCGTCATCTTTCTTTTAGACCAGGCTAAAATTTGCTATCAGGATCTGGTGGTGGACTAGAACGTTATGTAAATATATCTGTATATGTATATATAGAGAGGGAGAGATAGAGGGGCCGAGCTGGCCTTTCGGATGAATATGGAAAATACAAGATTTCCAACCCTAGCAAAACGAAGAGGGAAATTGTTTTTTTCTTACTTCATTATATCATAGTACTTCTAGTATATTAAGGTTAAATATTTATTCCCTATAATGTCAGAAATAATTAGATAATCCTTTGATTGGCCCTTTATTTAGCAGTTTTTGTTTCAAAAACCTTCTTACTTAGTAGTTTTTGTTTCAAAAACCTTCTTTGGTAGGCAAAATCATCCCATTTTACTTGATTTTCTTTTCTTTGTTATTGTATTTTTTAAGGATGAGTTTTTTTATGAAATAAACTATAAATAAATCTAAAAATATAGATCAGATTCATCTCGATGAGAAAGAAAAAACTTTTACGAGTAATTTATGAAACAAGGTAAAAAAATTGAATATTTTCATAACAAACATGAACAACTAAAAAAGGAAGAAAAATCTACCATGGATTCCTTTTTAAAAAAAATCTAGTAAAATCAATTACAATTTAGAAAACTCATTTGCGTTCCTAACACCTAGATTGAGTTATAAAATTCTTGTGATTCAAATACAAATAAAAAAAGAAATATAATAAATTACTTTCCATTCAAAGATTGACTTATTATATGATATCATATCACCGATGAATAAATTATTTAGTAGAAAAATACCATTAAAGAAATCTTTACTTTTATTGTAACTTAATTTTAATTTAATTTTTATAAAAATTTTAAAAAATAAAATTAATAAATTAGATATTTATTTCGATAAAAAATATAATTTATCAACTTGGATAAAAACTAAGAACTACAATGTGTTTTGTTATTATATTCTTATTTTCAAGATAATCTTTATTTACAACATAATCTTTATCTTCAAGATAAAATAATAATTATCTTTTTTTAAAAATTCAATTCTAATTCAATCTTTAAAAAAAATAAATTTGATTAAGACTTTATTTTTCACAAAAAATTTTACTCTTAAAATATACAAAAAATAAAAAAAATTATTAAAAAACCCCTAAAATAAAATAAAAACCACCACAGAATCCATTACCAAAAACCTTAAAAAAATTTATAAAAAAAAAACATTAAAAAAAAAAAAGAAGGGGGCGCGGCCGAATCAGTCGCCGCTGTCCCCCCTCCCCCCAGCTTTTTCCTCTCTTCTTCCCCGGCCTCATTCTCTTCCCCATCAGACTGACTTTTCATTCTTCAGTCTCAACCCTCGGGAGCTGAAAGCTCCTCACAAAAAAAAACGAAGCAAATAAAGGCCCGAGATCATCTTCCTCTCGGTCACCTTCTAGGCTGTGGTCCCAATCACCATTAATCTCTGCCATGTCTGCCTCTATACCAGAACCATGAACTACATTGGCATGTGATCCTCCTTACTTCGAAGATCTGCTGAGTTTAAAGGGACCATGGTTTTTGCTTGGAAAAGCACAAGTTTTGATCGGATGCAGGGGCATGAAAACTTTTACAGCGGATGAAACCAGCATCGTCAAGATTAGTAGCAACTTAGCTACTTCCATGCACCATGAGCATGCATCCACAACCGGTAACGTGCGCCTCTTCCAGCTCCAGCAGCAGTACAACACCCTTTCAGGCATCAGCTGCGTTGTTTGTCTCCAGTTACACCAGCTCCTCCATTCCCTGAACAACAGATAAAAGAGAAAACACAAGCGAACTGAGAACGAGCAAACACAGGGAGAGAGACAAGGAGAATAAGAGAAGCAAAGGAAAACAAAACCAGAGGAGAAGCGCACGAAGAACAAAAACAGAGAAGGAGAGAAGGTAGCTTTGGCAATTCAGCACACCTTCACCATCGTCTACGTCATCAAGCTCCAACATTAGGCAGACTCTGAGAGTGAAAGTTAAGAACAGGAAGAAGCAGAGCAGAGAGTGTCCGTTCAACCAGCAATCTAACATCTTCATCGCCATCGTCTTCGACTTCGCCTCTCGGCATAGTAACACGGGGAAAGTAAACCAAAAACAAGAGAGAGATGGGAGTGAGATTGAAAAGAAAAGGGAAGAGCAGGACATTCTTCGGCCGGAGCTAGGATCATCACCTGCGTCTTCGTCTTCGTCGCTGTCTTCGCCCAGGTAAGCATTCTTCCTCCTGCCTTGCAATTCCATCTTCAAGTTTCGTTCAAAACAGTGCGTAGGTAAAATTAATTACCTTCGCACTGTGCAGTGCACACGTGAACCAGCTCACGTGTGCCTGTTTCATGGGCTGGTTACTGGCCTGAACCAGTAACCGGGTTGGGCTTGTTAAATCTAACCCAGTTAATATAGCTGAACTCGATCGAACCCAAAATAAAAAATAAAAAGAAAATATAATAATAATAGATAATAAAAAAATAATATTAAGAATTTTTTCTTCGAATTTATATTTTATAAAAATATTTACTAACACTAGAGAGTCAATAATATTATATTTTTTGGATTTGCATGATATTTATCAATATTAAAGTTAGAAATATTTCTAAAAATTATTTACTGATACTAAAATTAAGAATATAGAAAAAAAATAAAAAAAATAAATTTTAAATAATTTTAAATAAAATTACCAATACAATCTACTTTAACAAAAATATTTAATGAAAGCATTTTTTTTCATGTAATAAGTTTAGTATTATAAATCTATGTTGATTGGTTATGATTTCTATTTATCATAATATTAGAGGGTAATTTTTTGAACAAATTTTTTTTTAAAAAAAATAAAATATCAAATTTCTGTTTTTTTAATTAAAATATATTTTAATTTGTTATCATAATATTTAGGTGTAACAACTCTGATGATATATAATTAATTTATGAATATCCTTGTATTAGCTATATTTTTCATTTTCAAATTAAAATTGAAGAATAATCTCTCCATAATTATGTCAAATAAAATTATTTTAACGATTTAGTTCAATAATTAAAATCATGAGTTCTTATAATAAATCACCTATTTTTTAAGGAAAATTAATTAGTGGTATTTTAATTATTATTGTTAAAATCATGAGCAGTTTTCGAGCTTGGGCCTAGAGTCTTGAAATTGAAAATAGATAGCTTCAAGTAGGTTTGTACTTTTAATCAATAAATAATTTGAGATTATGGGCTTTGTGTTGAAATGAGTTTTGATTTCAAGTTACAAAGGACATCTTAATCTGGGTCATATGTTTTTTATTATATTTTAAGTTTTACCTGTTTTTATATATATATTTTTTAACATATTTAAATATTATTTTCCTTTTGAACAATCCTAAGGAAAGTACTCCTTATCGTGCACCTAATTTTTTTTAATAAATTCTAAAATTTAAACACAAAAAAATCAAGAAATATAATATACATTTTTAACCATCTACTTAATCCTTAGAGATTTAAGCTCAACTTAGTGACAAAAATCTCTTTAATAACTTTATATTATTGTTTTAACACAATCATTCAAGTATAAAAATTTTAAATTTAATACCTATATTGTTCACATTATCTTAAATTAAATTTTAATTTTAATTAAAAAAATTATAATAATAATATCTGAACTCATAACAATTTATTATAATAATTTTGATATTATTTTAAATCATCAACTCAATCAAAAAAAAAAAAACTATGGCATTGATGGAATTAATTCTTTAACACATACTACAATAGTATTTTCATAGGGATTAAAGGGGCAGATTTGTCCAAAAACATTGCATACATGTGGAGGCAGGCCTCATTATTTTACGAGGAAAGTCCTTCAAATTCAATTAAAAAAAAAAAGGTGTCATTTCATTCTTGCAAACTAGCTTAGAAGAAGAGAGGCAGGCAGACATTGAAGATACGGTGAACTCAGAGCAGGATCAAAAGACGTCAAACACTTGTGGCACACATAATTTTCCAGGTAAAAGAAACTTCAGTCATGGTGGTTTTTTTCTTCTTGGATAATCATAATTTGATAAAAAATTTCAATTTTTTTCCCTTTGCCAGGGTGCTTTTATTTCAATCATTTGGCCTCATGGATCAACTTCCCATCACAAATCAAGTTCCGGCAGAGAAAACATGGCTAGAATCCATCAAAATAGAGCTTGCTCATTTGAATCCACTATCAAACTGGAGTATCTGGAGGGTTCCAAACAACCTTCTGGCTATCAATAAAGATGCATACAGTCCTCACATCATCTCCATCGGACCTCTTCACCATGGAGAGCAGAATGTGCTAGCTATGGAGGTTCACAAGTTGCACTACATGCTGTCTCTCCTTGCTCGGACACCGGATCCCGCTAAGAGTCTAGATGAATGTGGCAAAGCCATCCTACGTTTTGACAAGCACATCCGAGCTTGCTATGCCGAACCAATTGACAAATACAAAGAAAATGATCTTGCCAAGATGTTGTTGGTTGATGGTTGCTTTATACTCGAACTTTTCTTGAGGTTCTCCATGGCTGATCTGCGATTGCAAGATGATCCTGTTTTCAATACTTCTTGGATGGTTTTAACTCTTCGCCGCGACTTGGCACTGCTAGAGAATCAGATTCCATTCTTTGCTCTTGAATGGTTATTCAAGCTTACAGTAAAACCTAGTGCCATTGGTCAATCACTACCTACCCTGCCTGAGCTAGCTTTCGATTTCTTTAAATCATCTCTGTATATCAATAGAGGAACTTTAGCTGTCAGCCGGAGAATAGTCCCCCATTTGCTTTAATTCTTGTGATTCAAGTTCAAATAAAAAAAGAAATATAATAAATTACTTTCCAGTCAAAGATTTACTTATTATATGATATTATATCACCTATGAATAAATTATTTAGTAGAAAAATAACATTAAAGAAATCTTTACTTTTATTGTAACCTAATTTTAATTTAATTTTTATAAAATTTTAAAAAAATAAAATTAATAAATCAGATATTTATTTCAATAAAAAAATATAATTTATCAGTTTGGATAGAAACTAATAACTATAATGTGTTTTGTTATTATATTCTTATCTTTAAGATAATCCTTACTTTCAACATAATCTTTATCTTCAAGATAAAATGATAATTATTTGTTTTTAAATTTAATTCTAATTCGATCTTTAAAAAAAAAAAGTTTGATTAAGACTTTATTTCTCACAAAGAATGAAATTTTTACTTTTAAAATATATAATAAATAAAAACATTATTAAAAAAAACTCTAAAATAAAAAAAAAAACCACCACAAAATCCATTACCAAAAACCTTAAAAATATATATATAAAAAAAACATTTACAAAAAAAAAGAAGGGGGCGCGGCCGAATCAGTCGTCGCTGTCCCCCCTCCCCCCAGCTTTTTCCTCTCTTCTTCCCCGGCCTCATTCTCTTCCCCATCAGACTGACTTTTCATTCTTCAGTCTCAACCCTCGGGAGCTGAAAGCTCCTCACAAAAAAAAACGAAGCAAATAAAGGCCCGAGATCATCTTCCTCTCGGTCACCTTCTAGGCTGTGGTCCCAATCACCATTAATCTCTGCCATGTCTGCCTCTATACCAGAACCATGAACTACATTGGCATGTGATCCTCCTTACTTCGAAGATCTGCTGAGTTTAAAGGGACCATGGTTTTTGCTTGGAAAAGCACAAGTTTTGATCGGATGCAGGGGCATGAAAACTTTTACAGCGGATGAAACCAGCATCGTCAAGATTAGTAGCAACTTAGCTACTTCCATGCACCATGAGCATGCATCCACAACCGGTAACGCGCGCCTCTTCCAGTTCCAGCAGCAGTACAACACCCTTTCAGGCATCAGCAGGGGCGGAGGTAGGATTACTTAACCCATTCCCTGAACAACAGATAAAAGAGAAAACACAAGCGAACTGAGAACGAGCAAACACAGGGAGAGAGACAAGGAGAATAAGAGAAGCAAAGGAAAACAAAACCAGAGGAGAAGCGCACGAAGAACAAAAACAGAGAAGGAGAGAAGGTAGCTTTGGCAATTCAGCACACCTTCACCATCGTCTACGTCATCAAGCTCCAACATTAGGCAGACTCTGAGAGTGAAAGTTAAGAACAGGAAGAAGCAGAGCAGAGAGTGTCCGTTCAACCAGCAATCTAACATCTTCATCGCCATCGTCTTCGACTTCGCCTCTCGGCATAGTAAAACGGGGAAAATAAACCAAAAACAAGAGAGAGATGGGAGTGAGATTGAAAAGAAAAGGGAAGAGCAGGACATTCTTCGGCCGGAGCTAGGATCATCACCTGCGTCTTCGTCTTCGTCGCTGTCTTCGCCCAGGTAAGCATTCTTCCTCCTGCCTTGCAATTCCATCTTCAAGTTTCGTTCAAAACAGTGCGTAGGTAAAATTAATTACCTTCGCACTGTGCAGTGCACACGTGAACCAGCTCACGTGTGCCTGTTTCATGGGCTGGTTACTGGCCTGAGCCATTAACCGGGTTGGGCTTGTTAAATCCAGTTAATATAGCTGAACTCGATGGAACCTCAAAATAAAAAATAAAAAGAAAATATAATAATAATAGATAATAATAAACTAATATTAAAAAAATTTCTTCAAATTTATTTTTTATAAAAATATTCACTAACACTTAGTGTTAGAGTAAATAATATTGTATTTTTTGGATTTGCATGATATTTATCAATATTAAAGTTAAAAATATTCTTAAAAATTATTTACTATACTAAAATTAGGAATATAGAAAAAGAGATAAAAAAATTAAATAATTTTAAATAAAATTATCAATGAAAACATTTTTTTTTTGTATAACTAGTTTGGTATTATAAAATCTATGTTGATTGGTTATGGTTTTTATTTACCGTAATCCTAGGGGTAACTTCTTGAATAAGATTTTAAAAAAAATATCACTATTTTTTTAATTAAAATATATTTTAATTTTTTGTCATAATATTTAGGTGTAACAACTCTCATGATATATAATTAATTTTTCAATATCCTTGTATTAGCTATATTTTTCCTTTTCAAATTAAAATTGAAGAATAATCTCTCCATAATTATGTCAAATAACATTATTTTAATGATTTAGTTCAATAATTAAAATCATGAGTTCTTATAATAAATTACCTATTTTTTAAGGAAAATTAATTAGTGGTATTTTAATTATTATTGTTAAAATCATGAGCAGTTTTCGAGCTTGGGCCTAGAGTCTTGAAATTGAAAATAGATAGCTTCAAGTAGGTTTGGACTTTTAATCAATAAATAATTTGAGATTATGGGCTTTGTGTTGAAATGAGTTTTGATTTCAAGTTACAAAGGACATCTTAATCTGGGTCATATGTTTTTTATTATATTTTAAGTTTTACCTGTTTTTATATATATATTTTTTAACATATTTAAATATTATTTTCCTTTTGAACAATCCTAAGGAAAGTACTCCTTATCGTGCACCTAATTTTTTTTAATAAATTCTAAAATTTAAACACAAAAAAATCAAGAAATATAATATACATTTTTAACCATCTACTTAATCCTTAGAGATTTAAGCTCAACTTAGTGACAAAAATCTCTTTAATAACTTTATATTATTGTTTTAACACAATCATTCAAGTATAAAAATTTTAAATTTAATACCTATATATGTTCACATTATCTTAAATTAAATTTTAATTTTAATTAAAAAAATTATAATAATAATATCTGAACTCATAACAATTTATTATAATAATTTTGATATTATTTTAAATCATCAACTCAATCAAAAAAAAAAAAACTATGGCATTGATGGAATTAATTCTTTAACACATACTACAATAGTATTTTCATAGGGATTAAAGGGGCAGATTTGTCCAAAAACATTGCATACATGTGGAGGCAGGCCTCATTATTTTACGAGGAAAGTCCATCAAATTCAATTAAAAAATAAAAAAGAGGTGTCATTTCAATCTTGCAAACCAGCTTAGAAGAAGAGAGGCAGGCAGACTTTGAAGATACGGTGAACTCAGAGCAGGATCAAAAGACGTCGAACACTTGTGGCACACATAATTTTCCAGGTAAAAGAAACTTCAGTCATGGTGGTTTTTTTCTTCTTGGATAATCATAATTTGATAAAAAATTTCAATTTTTTCCCTTTGCCAGGGTGCTTTTATTTCAATCATTTGGCCTCATGGATCAACTTCCCATCACAAATCAAGTTCCGGCAGAGAAAACATGGCTAGAATCCATCAAAATAGAGCTTGCTCATTTGAATCCACTATCAAACTGGAGTATCTGGAGGGTTCCAAACAACCTTCTGGCTATCAATAAAGATGCATACAGTCCTCACATCATCTCCATCGGACCTCTTCATCATGGAGAGCAGAACGTGCTAGCTATGGAGGTTCACAAATTGCACTACATGCTGTCTCTCCTTGCTCGGACACCGGATCCCGCTAAGAGTCTAGATGAATGTGGCAAAGCCATCCTACGTTTTGACAAGCACATCCGAGCTTGCTATGCCGAACCAATTGACAAATACAAAGAAAATGATCTTGCCAAGATGTTGTTGGTTGATGGTTGCTTTATACTCGAACTTTTCTTGAGGTTCTCCATGGCTGATCTGCGATTGCAAGATGATCCTGTTTTCAATACTTCTTGGATGGTTTTAACTCTTCGCCGCGACTTGGCACTGCTAGAGAATCAGATTCCATTCTTTGCTCTTGAATGGTTATTCAAGCTTACAGTAAAACCTGGTGCCATTGGTCAATCACTACCTACCCTGCCTGAGCTAGCTTTCGATTTCTTTAAATCATCTCTGTATATCAATAGAGGAACTTTA
>NW_011500032.1:0-11483 GCF_000495115.2 Populus euphratica | reverse complement strand
ACATCAGCTGCGTTGTTTGTCTCCAGTTACACCAGCTCCTCCATTCCCTGAACAACAGATAAAAGAGAAAGCGAACTGAGAACGAGCAAACACAGGGAGAGATACAAGGAGAATAAGAGAAGCTAAGGAAAACAAAACCAGAGGAGAAGCGCACGAAGAACAAAAACAGAGAAGGAGAGAAGTTAGCTTTGGCAATTCAGCACACCTTCACCATCGTATTCGTCATCAAGCTCCAACATTAGGCAGACTCTGAGAGAGAAAGTTAAGAACAGGAAGAAGCAGAGCAGAGAGTGTCCGTTCAACCAGCAATCTAACATCTTCATCGCCATCGTCTTCGACTTCGCCTCTCGGCATAGTAAAACGGGGAAAATAAACCAAAAACAAGAGAGAGATGGGAGTGAGATTGAAAAGAAAAGGGAAGAGCAGGACATTCTTCGGCCGGAGCTAGCTGTCTTCGCCCAGGTAAGCATTCTTCCTCCTGCCTTGCAATTCCATTTTCAAGTTTCGTTCAAAACAGTGCGTAGGTAAAATTGATTACCTTCGCACTGTGCAGTGCACACGTGAACCAGCTCACGTGTGCCTACTTCATGGGCTGGTTACTGGCCTGAGCCATTAACCGGGTTGGGCTTGTTAAATCCAGTTAATATAGCTGAACTCGATGGAACCTCAAAATAAAAAATAAAAAGAAAATATAATAATAATAGATAATAATAAACTAATATTAAAAAAATTTCTTCAAATTTATTTTTTATAAAAATATTCACTAACACTTAGTGTTAGAGTAAATAATATTGTATTTTTTGGATTTGCATGATATTTATCAATATTAAAGTTAAAAATATTCTTAAAAATTATTTACTATACTAAAATTAGGAATATAGAAAAAGAGATAAAAAAATTAAATAATTTTAAATAAAATTATCAATGAAAACATTTTTTTTTTGTATAACTAGTTTGGTATTATAAAATCTATGTTGATTGGTTATGGTTTTTATTTACCGTAATCCTAGGGGTAACTTCTTGAATAAGATTTTAAAAAAAATATCACTATTTTTTTAATTAAAATATATTTTAATTTTTTGTCATAATATTTAGGTGTAACAACTCTCATGATATATAATTAATTTTTCAATATCCTTGTATTAGCTATATTTTTCCTTTTCAAATTAAAATTGAAGAATAATCTCTCCATAATTATGTCAAATAACATTATTTTAATGATTTAGTTCAATAATTAAAATCATGAGTTCTTATAATAAATTACCTATTTTTTAAGGAAAATTAATTAGTGGTATTTTAATTATTATTGTTAAAATCATGAGCAGTTTTCGAGCTTGGGCCTAGAGTCTTGAAATTGAAAATAGATAGCTTCAAGTAGGTTTGTACTTTTAATCAATAAATAATTTGAGATTATGGGCTTTGTGTTGAAATGAGTTTTGATTTCAAGTTCCAAAGGCCATCTTAATCTGGGTCATACGTTTTTTATTTTATTTTATTTATTTATTTTAAGTTTTACCTGTCTTTATATTTAATCTTTTTTAACACAGTTAAATATTATCTTCCTCTTGAACAATCCTAAGGAACAAGGAAAGTACTCCTTATCGTGCACCTAATTTTTTTTAATAAATTCTAAAATTTAAACACAAAAAAATCAAGAAATATAATATACATTTTTAACCATCTACTTAATCCTTAGAGATTTAAGCTCAACTTAGTGACAAAAATCTCTTTAATAACTTTATATTATTGTTTTAACACAATCATTCAAGTATAAAAATTTTAAATTTAATACCTATATTGTTCACATTATCTTAAATTAAATTTTAATTTTAATTAAAAAATTATAATAATAATATCTGAACTCATAACAATTTATTATAATAATTTTGATATTATTTTAAATCATCAACTCAATCAAAAAAAAAAAACTATGGCATTGATGGAATTAATTCTTTAACACATACTACAATAGTATTTTCATAGGGATTAAAGGGGCAGATTTGTCCAAAAACATTGCATACATGTGGAGGCAGGCCTCATTATTTTACGAGGAAAGTCCATCAAATTCAATTAAAAAATAAAAAAGAGGTGTCATTTCAATCTTGCAAACCAGCTTAGAAGAAGAGAGGCAGGCAGACTTTGAAGATACGGTGAACTCAGAGCAGGATCAAAAGACGTCGAACACTTGTGGCACACATAATTTTCCAGGTAAAAGAAACTTCAGTCATGGTGGTTTTTTTCTTCTTGGATAATCATAATTTGATAAAAAATTTCAATTTTTTTCCCTTTGCCAGGGTGCTTTTATTTCAATCATTTGGCCTCATGGATCAACTTCCCATCACAAATCAAGTTCCGGCAGAGAAAACATGGCTAGAATCCATCAAAATAGAGCTTGCTCATTTGAATCCACTATCAAACTGGAGTATCTGGAGGGTTCCAAACAACCTTCTGGCTATCAATAAAGATGCATACAGTCCTCACATCATCTCCATCGGACCTCTTCATCATGGAGAGCAGAACGTGCTAGCTATGGAGGTTCACAAATTGCACTACATGCTGTCTCTCCTTGCTCGGACACCGGATCCCGCTAAGAGTCTAGATGAATGTGGCAAAGCCATCCTACGTTTTGACAAGCACATCCGAGCTTGCTATGCCGAACCAATTGACAAATACAAAGAAAATGATCTTGCCAAGATGTTGTTGGTTGATGGTTGCTTTATACTCGAACTTTTCTTGAGGTTCTCCATGGCTGATCTGCGATTGCAAGATGATCCTGTTTTCAATACTTCTTGGATGGTTTTAACTCTTCGCCGCGACTTGGCACTGCTAGAGAATCAGATTCCATTCTTTGCTCTTGAATGGTTATTCAAGCTTACAGTAAAACCTAGTGCCATTGGTCAATCACTACCTACCCTGCCTGAGCTAGCTTTCGATTTCTTTAAATCATCTCTGTATATCAATAGAGGAACTTTAGCTGTCAGCCGGAGAATAGTCCCCCATTTGCTTGGCCTAATACACAACTGTTACCTGCCCTCTTCTTCAAGACCAAATCCAAGAGGCAGGGGAGGATGGGAATTCATACACTGTTCATCTGTGCTCCTTGAGGCTGGAATCGAGTTCAAAAGGGACACAACGAGCAGTCTATTTGACTTGAAGTTTGGAAATGGTGTTTTCAAGATCCCACCATTACGCATCCATGATTCAACAGTTTCACTCTTCCAGAACCTCATTGCTTATGAGCAGAGATTCCATGGAAGTCAACAATACATCACGTCTTACTTCTTGCTCATGGATCGTCTCATTGACACACCCAGTGATGTTGAATTGCTTGTGCAAAGACGGATTATTGAGAATGATTTTGGTGGCTGGGAAGATGTTTCAGCTTTTTTTAACAGCATCTGCAAGCAGATTGTTTTGCAGGACTTTTACTATGCTGGGTTATGTGAGGATGTGAATGCATACTATAACACACAATGGTATAGATACAAAGCAGACTTCAGAAAAGACCATTGCAAGAATCCATGGGCATTTATATCACTAGTTGCTGGCTTTGTGCTTCTAAGTTTTACCGCATTACAAACTGTATATTCAGTAGTTGCTTATTACAAATGATCTAATTGCCTTATGTTTTGTTTCAGTATTTGGTTAAAACAAAAAAAATATTTACTAAACTAGCATAATTAAAAAAATAATTTTTAAATTAACACAATTATATAATACATGCACGTACATGATCAGGTGTGCACGTACATGATCAGGTGTGTTGTGAATGTAATAATTATGCAAATACTAATTTTTATTGGATTTGGATTTTTATTCAAACTAATTCCTTAAGGAAGATACAGTGTCCATGAAAAAAAATCCAATGACCAAAAGAAGAGATGAGATGGCACACAATGATAAGAATATCTCCAATGGAGTTGCTAAATGGATAGAGAAAAATAAAAAAGTAATTTTTTTGGATTTTCTTTACTTGTTTTTCATATTTCAAAGGAAAAGTCAAATGAAATGCTAAAATATCTTTTCTTTTTCACAAATATTATTTCTATATATCTTTCAAAAGAGTTAAAATTAACAAAGTGGGTAACAAATGAATAAATCAATTAAATCTAGTCATATGGAAAAAAAAATAACATCAAAATCATTAAAAAAAAATAAAACATTTATTTATTCCACTCTAATAGAATTGGCTTTTCAAATGGTTTTTTTTATTGGAATACACATTATAAAAAAAACTATATTTATACTATTTAAAATGCTATTTTATCAATTTACTTCTTTGAAATAGCATCTTTTATTGGAGATGTTCTAAGAGATAAGAATAAAAAGGAAAAAAAAAGACACAAATAAGAGAGGAGAGAGGAGGAAAAAAAAGAAAAAAATGAAGATGCTTAGAGAGGAGAGAGAGAGAATAGACATAAAAATTAGAGATGAAAGAAAGAATTAAAAAAAAATAGATACAAAGATAAAAGAAGATGCTAAGCGAGGAGATAGAAGAAAAAAAAGAAAAAGAAAAAAGAAGATGCTAAGAGAGGAGAGAGAGAAAAAATAGACTTAAAGATTAGAAAAGAGAAAAGAATAAAAAAAGAGTAGATACAAAGATAAGAGAGGAGAGAGAAGAGAAAAGAAAAAATAAATAAATAAAGAAAAAAAAAGGAAAAAGAAACTAAAAATACATGGGAGCTATGAGAATGATTTTTTTTATTAATGTCAAATTTTTTCAGTGTTAACTCAACTATTAAAAAACATAACTTTCTTAGATTATATCTATATATAAAGCTAAAAAATTAACTATCCAAGACATTAACATTACAACATTGAATTGTTACTAGCTACCGAGTTTGCTGCCAGAAACCAAAAAGTTAAGGCCGCACGGATTACAGTGTACGCAGGGGTTTTGCTCGATGAAAAACAAGATCTGGTGATATTGAAGTAAGGCCATGAGTAAATGTATTCTCCTGTTCTGTAGCTTGATTTTTCAGTCACAAGAAATTGAACTTTCAAGCTTTCACTCGAATCTAAAACGAAAAGGTTTCCATGAACACGCAATATTTATTATGCATAAAAGCTTAATTCTTGAACAAATTGTGGAAACAAAACACTCGGACAACCATCAATGTTTATGATCATACAAAAGTACTATGCATACCGTTTGAATTACATGAAGAGAAAGAAACAGACAGACAGCCCAGACTGAAAAAATTGTCCATGGACTTCTCAAATAGGTCTGCATCAAGGTCGCCCTGAATACAGCAGGCCGAGTCCAGAGGTTTGAGTTCAAAGCCTGACATAGTTCTGCATAAAAGAAATCTTGCACAACAACCTGCTTGCACATATCATTGAAGAGCACTGAAACATCTTTCCAACCACTCATATCGTTTTTAATTATACCTTTGCTCTCAAGTAGTTCAGCATCTCTCCGATCATAAACAAGACGGGACATAAGTGCGAAATAAGATGTGATGTATTTTGCAGTACCGCGTGAAAGTTGCTCGTAAGCAATGAGATTTTGGAAGAGTGAAACTGTTGAATCATGGATGAGCAATGGTGGGATTTCGAGTGCACCGTTTCTGAACCTCAAGTCAAATAGATTTCTTGTTGTACCTTTCCTAAACACAATTCCAGCCGCATTGAGTGATGTTGCCGGCTGCGTTGAAACCCATTCTCCAATATTGCTTCCAGATAATGCTGGGGGTAAGTAGCAATTGTGAATTAAATCAAGCAAATGGGGATAGGGTCTCCTAATGATCCTAAAATTCTCATCATTAATGTACAGAACTGATTTGAAGAAACCAAGAGCGAGCTCAGGGAGGCTAGGCAATGACTGACCAATAGTACTAGACTCCACTACTTGCAAGTACAGTCTTTCGAGAACAAAGAATGGAATCTGATTCTCAAGCAATGCAAGGTCTCGCTGGAGAGCTAAGATAATCCACGAGGAGTAAAACAAGGGATCATCTTGCACTCTAAGATCAACTTTGGAGTATCTTATAAAAAGTTCAAGCATAAAGCAACCATCGACTAACAAAATCTGATCAAGATGATCTGAATCCCAATGGATTGGTTCTGCATAGCAAGCACGAACCTTGTCCTCGAAATCTTCGAGGGCCTCAGCAGAAGATCTGAGAGTCTCATCTACATCTGGTGTTCGTAGAAGGAGGGATCGCATATAATACAATTTGTGAACCTCCATGGATTGCAATTTTTCGTCTCCTCTGTGAAGAGGTCCGATTGAGATGATGTGAGGATTGTAGGCATCATCATTCACAGTCCGAAGGCTATTTGGAACCTTCCAAATGCTCCAATTTGATACCGGAGACAAATTGTCAATCTTTTGCTGGATTCTGGAAAGCCATGGATATCTGCGGCGTGGACCATCCTCAGCTGCAACTGGATTAGCCATAGACGCGAACTAATACACAGAAAACCGGATCACCATGGGAAATAATGAAAGTAACGTCAGTAATCTAACATCAATGTGTGTACAAGTAGACTAGAAAGCGGATACCAAATGAATACATGATTGATAACCAAACCTAAATGTTTGATTTTGTCCAAGCTTTGTTTACCTGGAATAATATGCTGCGGCTGCCACGAGCTGATGTTTCTTGATAGGCTTCAGTTTAGTCACTAGCCACCTTCTATCTTTTGTGTGCTAGCTGGTAAGGAAAGCTTGGCTGATTGTTTCCACCTTCGTAAGCTCCTAGATATTAGCAGAGGCTTTCTTGGCAACGAGAGGGATAAATCTACAAAGTCCAGATAGCTACCTAGCACGTTCTTTCCTTTCACACTAGCCTCCCAAGCATAGCATTAATATACCGTATTGGGAAATCATTAGTGATATCTGTCAGGATCCAAGTCCTATTATTTATTGATTTTTAAATTATTAGTGATATCTGTCGGGATCCAAGTCCTATTATTTATTTATTTTTATCAACATAAATATTCGAACAGCTTATATTGAATTTAATTAATTATATAATTCTATAAAAACTTAAACATGTAACTATTAAAAAACAAATCCAAAATTTAATCAATTAAGCTACCCTTCAAAATTAAGTTCTATTATTTTTATATTTAAATGTAGATGATATTATCTATTTTCATCTAAAAAATATATTTCTTATATAAAACTTTAAATATATGAAATTATATACCCAGAAAATATTTATTTCTTTCGAATAGTGTTTTAGAATTCAAAATTTGCATGATAATAAGAAAAACAAGTAATTTTTTATATATATAAATAATGATTTTTGTTATAAACAATAGAAAGGTAAGAAGTTTATTTCGCTTTCTTTAGTGAAGAACCGGTACTTAGGCCCCGTACTATTCACAGATAGGAGTAAAATTGTTTTAAAGCCCCAAGACAAAATATCCAATTACTGATATGTCTTTTTTAAAAATAAATTATAATTGAAATGAATGATTTTTTTATTTAATATTAAGATGAAAAAACACTTGATTTATCTATATTAACATGAGTTGATTTGCAAAATTAAGGGGGTAATCTGAAAAAAAATTGAAAAGTTCAATCTCAAACTAATTCAATAATAAAAGATAAAATTAATAAAAAAAATATTTATTTAAACAAAAATTTAAAGAGACTCGAATCAACTAAACAATCTTGTGACACAAGTTATGCACTTCATCTAATTCAATAATATTTTTATTTTATATATTATTTTTTATTTAAATATATAAAAATAAAACGCCAAATGATTTTTTTAAATGAAACATTTTCTTTAGAGGAAAAACAAATATGATAGGCATGTGATGTCAAGATAGTAAAAATATATTATTGATAACAAATGGTGAATTTATATTATTTTAGGTTTGAGTTAAATAAAAAAATAAATTACCTATAACAAAGAAGGTAATTGTATTTTTTTTTAATTAAGGGGCAGGAAAAGCATTAAAAAAAACAAATAATAGTCTAAATGTTACAAATTAACTGATTAAACATATGACCCGACATATAGATTCAATTAGATTTAAATGATTTTTTAATCAATTTTGTTCATATAAAATAGTAAAAAAAAAAAACCCAAAAGAAGCCCAAGTATGTGAACCTTTTAACCCAACCTGCATGCGTGAGCATGTGTTTATTTTTTTTATTTCTTAAATAGATATATGACTTTTCTAAAACAGAAAAAAATATCAGATGATACATTGTTAGCTTTCTATAAGATCTGGCAACTAGAGGTTACTGAAAAAACAAGACTTTAGTTTGTTTTTTGAAAACTTATTTTGATTAAAAAAAACATCAAAAACACTTTAATAAACTCGTTTATAGTCTAATACAACCCAAAAAAATAGTACTATTTTTTTCAGCTCATCTCACCTTGCCCTAAAAAAAGCCTTGATATGTATACCTCTAGCTTATACCTCGTGCTTGGGCTCTTTTTGTTTTTTTTTTGAAAAATGAATAATATATTGTATGTCTTTTTTTAAAAAATAAAATAAATGATATGTTATTTACTCTTACACAGTATTTATTTTGGGTTGTTTTTTCAAGTTAGAAACCCATTTTTTCATAAAACTATTTAAATAATATTGTTATAATATTAAAAAAAAATCAAGCTAAAAAAATTCCAAAAAATAGGTAAAAACACAATCAAATGGTAAAAAAATTATTTTTCACTTCTCATCTATTTTTTTAGATAATATTAAGATTCAAAACAATCCAATTAAGCTATTTTTGTTAAATTAACATGTTGACTTTAAAATGAACTTTTTGATGCCAAAAATTAATGAAAACCAACCACTCTCTCTTTTACATAATCTAGTAATTTTCCCTCTCTCTTCTAAACATAAAACCTGAAAAATAAGAACAATATATTTTTAGGTCAAAGTTAAATTTTTGGAAACTATAGGGATTTTAAAGGCTGAAAAAAGAAAATAAAGAGATAAAAATAATTTTTTGAATCAAAATTTAGATTTTTAATGAAATTTCTTTATGTTTTACACTTCATTTGTCCCAAACTCCAAAAAAAATAATAAAGTATATCTTATTTTGAGCATCGAAGGACATAATAAAAAAAACCTTTGAGAATGAAAAAAAATGTGCTACAGTAAAAGTCTTAGGTGTTTTAGCATATGTTATTTAAATATATTGTGCTACAATATAATTATTCACGGAGATGTAAATATCTCACGGTAGCTAAAAATCTAGACACTATTAATAAAATCACTTGGCTAACGAATAGTATAACATATAATTATTTAAATTAGTTTTCTTATCATAAAAATTAACAATCTTAATGGCCCATAAGATATCACATCCCTCACTAAAACCTTTAGAGGAATGCTCATATGTTATAAATTAGAATTGTTACTTGGAAGCTGAAGACTTTTGTTTTTTTATTGATATTTAAGATTTATTTGTTTTTATGTTTTAAATTTTTAAACAAAAATTGAGAATTTTTATTTTTTAAAATTAATATTTTTAGTATTTTAAAATTATTTTGATGTGCTGAAGTCAGAAATAATTTTTTTAAAATAAAATTATTTTTTTTTAATATTTTTCAAACAAAAAACACTTTAAAAATACAATTATTATTACATTTTCAAACACTTCTTTGTTCTTTTAAAAATCTTAGGTGTCAAAATTGAAATTATCTGTGTTTTTGAGATTTAATTTCAAAAAGAGAAAACACCTGTAGCACAATGTGAAATTATTATTTTTATGTGGTCAAGTCTTTGTTTATTTCCTACCCATAATCTTCCAAATTAATGAGAGATACTATATTTTTAGAATAGATATATAGAAAGCTAGCAATCAGTTATGATTGGACCTTGGATAAAATTTTGGAAATAAAAATTCGGACCATATATTTGCATAAAAACATTTTCGATGCCCAAACTTGTGACCTAACTTCGTTCTTGTCCCTCCAAATTGCAATGATACAAAACCTTAGCTAAACTTTTTCCTGAAAGCTTACCCATTTTATTACCACTCAATCACTTGACAATGAAAGGCCAAGATGTTCCTAATAGACTATTTATTTATGCTATAATATTTTTTATATACATATTTTAGAGTAATTATTATCAACAGATGTGCTATGAGTATATCCATTTTACTCTTATAAATTCTTGACATATTAAATAAATAAGAACAAGCATAGAAGAGTACATATAAGCAAAAGTACAATATGATATTGAATGGTATCTTAGTTCATTTGCTGTCTTTATTATAGCTTAAACAATCACATAATTAATCTCTATATTTTCATATTTGTTTGTAAGTTACTAGTTCTTTTGTTAATTGCTCCATCAATTTCTTAAGTGTTGAGCTGATATGAATAGAAAAATTAATATTTTTTTTTTGGATTTTTCATTTGAAATCTCCTCTCCATACATTCAAAAGTAAACTATCCACTCTATAATTAAAAGATTGCTTCTCATGGTATCTTCTAAAAAAACAAAGTTCTTGCAAGCAAAAACTGAAGCCAATCAAGAGATTGGTTTAAAAATTTTGACCCTAAAAAGACTGAACATCTAGTATTTTTAAGAGAATAAAGATTAAAATATAATTTGATAAATTAATTATTAATTAAAAAACTAAAACAGTGAGAATTTAATATGTAAAATGCATTGTAAATCCCTTACGTGGCACCATGGACAAATTATCTATAGAGTTTTTTTTTTCATATTTTTTTTTTTAATTTAACCCTTGATAGATCAATTATAAGTGAATTTCTTAAAGGAGGGCGAGACTAAAAGATAGGGACCAAAATAAAAAATATGTAGGGAATAAGTGGCTTTAAAAGGTTTGAGCAAAGTATTTATTATAGTCCTTATACTTTGTAAATTAAAGGAAAAAAATTAATTTTAATCCCAAACTTCATTTTTTTTTAGCCCAAATGTAAGAGAGGTGAGAGAAATTCACTGGAATCCTACGCAAGAATTCCAACGCAAGAGAGAGAAAATTTTTATAAGTAATAATTTTTAAAATAGATAAATTTAGTGATAAATTATTTTGTTTATTTTTCTAAGAGAGGAGCTCACATTAGGTGTTTGTTTATCTTGAAATTGATAAGAAAAACATATCGAATTTTAATAAGATTTTTGATTTTGAGACAATTTTTTATATCATGAATGAGTTTATCAAGTTGTTTATAATGTTTTTAGTAAAAATGGATTGAAAATATAATTTTTTAATAAAAAAACCATTAACATCATTTTATTGGCCACCATAATAGTTGGAAATTGGGTAATACAGACAATGTATTATTTAAAGTTTTTTTTATAAAAAAATTGAAATAAACGATATGTCGTTTAACTGGAAAAGCATAAAAATAAACTAACAATGTACAACCCTTTATTTTATTTTCTTTTTTAAAATATATTTTTAAACTAATGCTTTTTTATATTTTTTTTGTAGAATTATTTTTTATTTATATTTATATTAATACCTCTTCTCTCTTTTGTTTTGTTTAAAAAGCCTATTTTAAATAACATTTATTTTTTGATTATTT
>NW_011501314.1:33337-47398 GCF_000495115.2 Populus euphratica | reverse complement strand
GTTGTTGTTATTATTATTATTGTTGTTGTATTATTGTTATTTATAATTTGTACAATTAACCTCCCTGTGGTTCGACCCCGGTTTTGCCGGGTTATTTATTACTTCGACACTCCTGCACTTGGGAGAAGACATTAATCTTTTAGTCATGTCATAGAGGCAATTCCAAGTTGAAACAATGATAACAAAATAGTGATAAAGTTTTTGAAAGAAAATATCTTGAGTCGATTTAGAATCCCTCAAGCCATGATAAGTTATGGTGGGACACATTTCTACAACAAATCTTTCGAGTTTTTAATGAAGAAATATAGAATCACACATAAAGTTGCCACCCCTTATCACCCTTAGATAAATGGACAAGTAGAGCTTGCTAATAGGGAGATGAAAAAGATCTTGGAGTAAATAGTGAACCCTAATAAGAAATATTGGTCTTTAAGACTTAATGATGCACTCTAGGCTTGCCAAACTGCTTATAAAACATCATTAGGTATGTCACCTTATAGACTATTAACACAACCAAAAGATTGATGATGTATTCTCTCAAATGCAAGAGTGTCGAAGTAATAAATAACTCGGCAAGACTAGGGTCAAACCACAGGGAGATTAATTATATAAATTATAAATAATAATAACACAATAACAACAAATTCATAATAATAACAATAATAATACTAAATACTAATACTAATACTAATAATAATAATAATAGTAATAATATTAATAGTAGTAGTAGTAGTAGTAATAAAGAAGAAGAAGAAGATGATGATGATGAGAGCTTTCAGATGGAATATTAATGTAAGGATTAAACAATAATAACAACAAATGTCAAGATTTGAGATGGAAAACATCATTGATAATGTTAGAATTGAAATCATTTTAAAAATGAAAGTTGTAGAAAATTGTCTTAGCTTTTCAGAAAACAAAATTGAGGTCATTTGAACTTCTAGAACTCTAGATATGGGCCAAAAACTTAACAGTATTTGGGCTGTAGGACAGATTCAAACTTTTTTGTTGTTGCTACAATTTGGATTTGAAAATGACCTTTTTAAAACCAGTCCTCCACATGAAAGTTATAGGCCCATGTTCCGGAGGGATATGACCTAATTACCAAACGGTGTTCTGGTTTGGACTATACCAGCATCTTTTTTCTAAGTTTGGCCATCTCTTTATCCTTTCAATTTTAGTACTTAAACTCATTAATCAAACCTTTCATTTATGTGATAGGCCTACATTTAAGATGAAAATTTATCACAAATTAAAGGTATCTTATATTATTAGATATGTTATTATAAAATATTCTTTAGTTAAAGAGTTATTGATACTTCAAGTGCAAAATGATGATATAAAACCTTGATAAAAATACACTTTTAAGTACCAATCACACCCCTCAACCAGCTTATTACTAGTTCATAGTAATCAAAGTGTTAAAATAAAAAAATAATTTGTAAATTTCACAAAACAAGGTATCCATCATTCAATTTCCATTAATCTATCAAGATAAACAAACTCTCATTAAATTTATATATCTGCTCAATACCTATTAAACTAGATATTAATAACCTTTTTTTGTGCTCAATACATCAACACATAGTTATGGGGCTTTACTTGGAAGAAAACAAAAAAAAATTCTAATGTTTAAGGTTAACTTCCTTGAGTTGAATTTTTTTTTTTTTTTTTAAAAATATATATAAATGTAACTTAAAACATAATGCATCTTTAACCCATGTAACTCACTTTCAGCTAATGACTCCCAGATCAGTTGGTCTTCGAGAATTAGGTGTTGAGACACCACTATGAGCTTAATAACTTGAGTTGCAGATATTGATACGTAGATAGTGCAATGTTTAATTTCCTTTAAACTTTTCTCCTTAACCCATATAATAAGCGTTGGTCTAATAGCTCTTAAGTCAGTTAACTTTAGGGTATTAGGTGTTAAAACACCCCTTCAAGCTTAATTGCTTAGATTAGGGACGCTACAAAACTAAATTTATCTACATTTTTATTATCATTATTTTTTTTTTTGCTCTTTTTTTGTAGTTTTTTTTTCAAATTATATACTATCTCTTGCCCTTAGTTGTTACCTTTAACAAAAGAACATAAATAATCCAATGTGCAACCCACAATCATATGTTAATGTATGTGTGTAAAAATTAAAGTTTAATAATACATGTTAAATGAGTATATGAGCAAAATTAAGTGATAATAATGCAAGAGTTTGTAAACCTGAATATTTCAAGAAGTATTATGTAGACCTTATTATGAATACTGCAAATAACCATTGAAAAATATTAGCAAAGATACGTCTCAAGAGTAAATAAAATTCCTCCTTACTCCACCATCTTAGTAACAACAGTTTGCAAATGGTTTATGAAATAGAAAACACAGTTTTTTTTTAATACCAACTACTACCCTTTCCCTGCAACCAAAACGACACATTGTCCTCAATGTTCTAAGGTAGAAAGATAGAGTATAGAAAACATCACCTGAAACAATGACTACTAACAAATCTGAAACACATTTAAACAAATATAAGAAACAATAAAACTCAAATATTATGCTCTATTAATAAAACCAAAAGACACAAATTTTTACAAACTAAGATTAAAATCATAGTTTTGATTATAGCTCACACCTTCCCTTGGTTTTATGTCCAAGAACGGCTTAAACGCCCTCTATGGGTTGGGGATAAGCTTCCCATCTAGTTTTCTTAAAAACTGACAAATAAGGTATTTTTTAATCAGATTCTCAAGACTAAGTCAATCATGTTCTTTATAAAAATGGGGCCATAAATTATGAATCGCAGGATGCACATCTCCACTATAATGTTTCTTAAGAGTCAATAAAAGATTATCTAAAGACCCCTTACTTAGGTCATCCTTAATAAATTGTATTTTATCTTCATGATTTATAGATTCTAGTCTTAAAGAATCACATGTTGCATTACAAGTCCATCTGGCACATCTGTGATAGACTTTCAGTCATTTTGCACGATGTTTCTTTGCAAAAGTGTTTTTATCTGTCCCAAGCATGTATGAAATAAAAGAATTGGAAGACTCACCTGATAATCGAACCTTTGCTTCATTTAGCCAGCGAATCTCTTCAGGAATTTCATGGTTTATTAACAACCTCAATCTTGCACACCTAGCTTAGTAAATTGTTGTAATCGCATTTTGAGGCAAAACGAGAAAATACTTTTTCAATTTTTCAAGAATGGTGTCCATTTTTTAAGATAAAAAGTGGAAAAGAGATGCAAAACAAAGAGAAGGAATAAGGAATTGAACAAATATATACACAAATATCAATTATCATGGAAACTGAAAAAACCAACTTAAGAGTCACGGAGTATAGTTATTCGACATTTAATTAGGGTAAGAGAGCCATTTAACCAGGGTGAGAGAGACTAGCAAACCAAGAGTCACAAACAAAAAAAAACACAAAAATAATGTGAGAAAAACAAAACAATCAACCTTTATCTATAAGATCATTCAAACTAATGGATTCATTTTCAATCGGAAAATTCTCAAAGTATATTTTCAAACGATGTCCATTTACCTTAAAAACATTGTCATTATTTGGATTCTCAATATTAAAGGCCCTATAAGGATACACATGTTTTTAAATAAATGGACTGCTCCATCTTGATCTTAGCTCTCCAAGGAATAAATGGAGCCAACAATTATAAAGCAAAACTTTTTGACTAGTATCAACTTTTTGATAATTTTCACAAGTTTTATAGAATGCATGCGTGTCCTTGAGCATAACGGGTCAATAAAATCTATTTTGAAAGATTTTCACAGCTATCATTTTTTACGAGAAATGAACCCATATGCTTCAAAATGACAAAGTTTAATGACACTACTTACCTGACTGTCAAGAATGCATCTTTGAAAAATTTGATCATGACAATATTTGAATAAGTTAAAGTCATCCCAATAGAAGTTCATTTCGTTCAAAAACTTTCCTTTGTCTTAGGTATTCCAATGAGCTGGCAAATCTCCTAAAGCAAGAAAATTTTTATTTTTATCATACCAAGGCATTGGACTAAGAGAAAATAAGAATTTCTCAAGAAAGCAATCATCAATTGATGTGATGTTGGATGTCGAATCTGTTGTCACTTTTAACAAAAGATCCACATCAATATTTTCGATGCCTTTTTCATCTGTGATTTCATCTTGAGAATAAATCATTTGCAAATCTTCAAATTCATCCAACTCATTTTTACTTAAAGTAAATTCAAGTTGATCATAAACTAATTCCTCAATATGATCTACTTTTTGTAATTCATTATCATTTTTAGGCTGCTTACAAATGTTGAAAATATTCATCTTCAATGTCATGTTTTCAAATGATAGCTTCATCAGTCCATTCCTAGAATTAATCAATGCATTAAAAGTTGCAAGAAATGAATATCTTAAAATAACAGGAAATGAATTACATGTTTCAACAGGTTGTGTGTCCAAGACAATAAAATCCACAGGATAAATGAATTTGTCAACTTATGCTAATATATCTTCAATTATTCCTCTAGGCACTTTTACAAATCTATCAGCAAGTAAAAGAGTTACAGAAGTTGGTTTTAACTCACCTAGATTGAGACTTTGAAAGATTGAATATGGAAGTAAATTCATATTAACTCCAAGATCAAGTAAGGCTCTTTTAATTTTATGTTCTCCAATAAAGCAAGAAATTATAGGACAACCAGGGTCTTTATATTTCAAAGAATTATTGTTTTGAAGAATGACACTTACTTGTTTGGCTAAAAAGGCTTTCTTTTTCACATTCAGTTTGCTCTTCACAGTGCATAGATCTTTCAAAAATTTAGCATAAGAAGGAACCTGTTTAGTAGCATCCAGCAAAGGGATATTGATCCTTACCTGTTTGAAAGTTTTAAAGATTTTAGAGTTGTGATTGACTTTTTTTTGTTTGGTCATGGCATGAGAAAATGAAAATGCTGGCGGGGAATCAGTCTTTTCTTTGTAATTTTCAGATTCAACCCCTTCCTTATCCTTAGAGATTGACTTATCATCTTTCTCACAAGGTTCAAGAGTGGGTTTTTCAATAACCTTACCATTATGAAGAGTAGTGACTGATTTGACTTGATCCATGTGTTGGCTTGCGGAACTATTTGCATTGTATTACCCCTTGGGATTTTGTTGTGGTTGAGATGGAAACTTACTTTTCTCTTGGTTGAGGTGAAAAGGTTATACTATTGGTGTAAGAATAAGTATAGTGTAAACTTAACATGAACTTTATTGTTTGATACTAACATGTTTTATATTTGTTATCTTGTTCACTCTTTAATACTTTGCTTGTTGATTAGTACTTAAAAGTGTATTTTTATCAAGGTTTTATATCATCATTTGGCACTTGAAGTATCAATAACTCCTTAACTAAAGCATGTTTTATAATAATATATCAAATAATATAAGATACCTTTAATTTATGGTAAATATTTATTTTAAATGCAGGCCTATCACATAAATGAAAGGATTAATTGATGAATTTAAGAACTGAAATTGAAAGGACAAAGAGATGGCCAAATTTAGAAAAGAGATGTCGGTGCAGTCCACACTAGAACACTGTTCGGTAATTGGATCATATTTGAAGCTATAGATCTCAGATTTAGGTCCAATTTATATGGATGGAAAGGTAAGACATAGGCCTACAACTTTTATATGGAGCTCAAGATCTGAAAAGGCCATTTTCAAGTCCAAATTGGAGCAACAACAAAAACGTCTGAATCTATCTTCTAGCCCAAGCACTGTTCAGTATTTGGCCCATATTAGGAGTTCTAGAAGTCCAAATGAGCTGAATTGTTTACACAAGAAATGTCAGACAATTTCCTACAACTTTCATGTTTGGAAGTGGTTCTAATTTTGATGTTATCAATGACATTTGGGGCAGACAAAAGAAGATAAGGATTGTCACCAAGTCAAGAGTTGGCCACCCACTCATTAGTAAGTCCTCAAATCAATAGTTCCTAATTTTGGCCTATAAAAGGAGGCATTTGCCATGCATTTAGGCATCTTGCTTTCCAGATCAAGATCATGCTCTTGCTTTCTCTCTTTGTATTTTTTGTATTGCTTATGCTTTGTTTTCATTAATATCAAGTTTATGCCTTTCATTTCCTTTCCTTTACTTAGTTAACTTGTATCTTATTTATGTTCTTATTTTATTTATTTATTTTTCTTTCTTTCATTATGTCTAGCTAAGTTTATTATGTCAAGGTGAAAAGGTTACACTAATGGTGTAAGAATAAGTATAGTATAAACTTAATATGGACTTTAATGTTTGATACTAACATGTTTTATATTTGTTATCTTGTTCATTCTTTAATACTTTGCTTGTTAAATGACTTTAATGTTTGAACCTCCTTTGTGTGTGGTTTCCAATTGAATAATAATAGTTTATACTATACTTGTTTGACATACCATTAATGGATCCTCTAATCTTGACATTTGTTATTATAATTTTTTAATCCTTACGTTAATCTGTCATCTCAAAGTTCTCATCAACTTCTTCTTCTTCTGTATTATTATTATTATTATTACTACTACTAGTATTATTATTAGTACTACTACTACTACTACTAGTATTATTATTATTGTTGTTGTTGTTGTTATTGTTGTTGTTGTTGTTGTTGTTGTTGTTACTATTGTTGTTGTTTATAATTGTTATTTATAATTTGTACAATTAACCTCCTTGTGGTTCGACCCTAGTCTTGCTAGGTTATTTATTATTTTGACACTCTTGCACTTGGGTGAAGACATCAATCTTTTGGTCGTGTGAATAGATTATATTTTTTTTTTCTCTTTTCACTTTTCTTGTTTCTAACTTTGTTTCCTTTTTTTTTGTTTTCTTCTTTCTTTTTTTCTATCCTACATGTGCATGAGAGTGTGATCACATATATTAAGTGGTAGACTTTGTAGGGTATCCTCATCATTTTCAAAAACTATGGCCAAAGAAGATAATCAATCACTTTATAATGAGAATAACCGTGTTAAAACAATTAGAGGCCACATGAATCCCACAAGAACAAGTGCACCATTATGCATAGTTTCCCCCCTAATGCATCTCATTTTAATTTTAAACCAGATATTATTCAACTTTTACCTTCTTTTCATGGCTTAGATTTAGAAAATCCATACTTGCATTTAAGGGAATTTGAAAAGGTTTGTAACACCTATAACAGGTCAAAATGTAGCATGAACACTATAAAATTAAAGCTTTTTCCTTTTTCATTAAAAGATAAAGTTAAAACATGGCTATAAAATTTAAGACCTCGATCCATTCATGCTTGGAATGAAATGCAACAATAGTTTTTAAAGAAGTTTTTCCCATCTCACAGAACAAACTCTTTCAAAAGATAAATCACCACTTTCACTCCAAAACCAGGAGAAACATTTTACCAATGTTGGGATAGATATCGAGACTTGCTTAATACTTGCCCTCATCATGGTTTTGAAACATGGAGATTGGTTTCACATTTTTATAAAGGGTTAACACCTATAGATAGGCAAATGGTTGAATTGATGTGCAATGGAACTTTTGAAGATAAAGACCCTGATGAAGCAATGGAGTACTTAGACTTGTTAGCTGAAAATGCTCAAAATTACTGTATGTACTTATGAGGCACCGAGTAAAACTTAACCTTATACATCTAGTGGAGGTATGTACAACCTTAAGGAAGATCATGACCTCCAACCCAAGTTTGCATCTTTAGCTAGAAAAGTTGAGGCACTAGAATTGAAAAAGAGTGGTCAATTAAAATCTGTTCAAAACATTATGTGTCAAATTTGTAAAACCAATGAACACTCAACGAATGATTGTCCAACCTTGCCTTCTTTTAAGGAATGTCTCCATGAACAAGCCCATAATTTAAATCATTTTCAAAGGCTGAGCCATAACTCATACTCGCAAACATATAATCCTGGTTAGAGAAATCACCCAAATTTCAGTTGGAAGAGTGATAACAATAATGCATAAACTTCACAACCACCATTTCAAGCACACCATAATTTCTAAAAATTTCATGGATATGCACCTCCTTATGCTCCACCTACAAGAAGAAATTTTGAGGAAACTTTATATGCATTCATTAAAAAGTAAAAGACAATCAACACTCAATTTGCTCAAAGTATGACAAATTTTAAAGATACTATTGCAAAATTGACATCTGCTCTCAATTTGCAAGAAAAAGGTAAGTTTCCATCTCAACCACAACAAAATTCCAAGAGGCAATATAATGCTAATGCAAGTAGTTCTGGAAGCCAACACATGGAACAAGTCAAATCAGTCACTACTCTTCGTAGTGGTAAGGTTATTGAAAAACTCACTCTTAAATCTTGTGAGAAAGATGATTTATTAATCTTTAAGGGTAAGGAAGGGATTGAATATGAAAATTGCAAAGAAAAGACTGATTTCTTGCCAGCACTTTCATTTCCACATGACATGACCAAACAAAGAAAAGTCAATCACAACTCTGAAATCTTTGAAACTTTTAAACAGGTAAGGATCCATATACCTTTACTGGATGTTATTAAACAAGTTCCTTCTTATGCTAAATTTTTAAAAGATCTGTGCATTGTGAAGAGAAAAGTGAATGTGAAAAGGAATGCCTTTTTAGCCAAATAAGTAAGTGTCATTCTTCAGAACAATAATATTTTAAAATATAAAGACTCTAGTTATCAAACAATTTCTTGCTTTATTGAAGAACATAAAATTAAAAGAGCCTTACTTGATCTTGGAGCTAGTGTGAATTTACTTTCATATTCAGTTTTTCAAAGTCTCATTCTAGGTGAGTTACAACCAACTTCTGTAACTCTTTTACTTGCTGATAAATCTGTAAAAGTGCCTAGAGGAATAATTGAAAATGTGTTAGTATGAGTCGATAAATTCATTTATCTTGTGGATTTTATTGTCTTGGACACAACCTGTTGAAGCATGTAATTCATTTTCTGTTATTTTAGGACGTCCATTTCTTACAACTTCTAATGCATTAATTAATTGTAGGAATGGACTAATGAAGCTATTATTTGGAAATATTTCATTGAAGATGAATATTTTCAACATTTGCAAGCAACATGGGGATGATAATGATTTACAAGAAGTAGATCATATTGAAGAATTAGTTTATGATCAACTTGAATCTACTTTAAGTAAAATTGAGTTTGATGAATCTAAAGATTTGCAAATGATTTATTCTAAGGAAAAAATCACAGATGAAAAAGGCATAGAAAATATCACTCAATCGATGATTACTTTCTTGACAAATCTTTATTTTCACTTAGTCCAATGCCTTGGTATGATAAAAATATCAATTTTCTTGCTTTAGGAGATTTGTCAGCTCATTAGAATACCCGAGTCAAAAGAAAGTTTTTGAGCGACGTGCAAAACTTTTATTGGGATGACCTTTACTTATTCAAATATTATCTTGATCAAATATTTCAAAGATTCATTCCCGACAATGAGGTAAGTAGTGTCATTAAACTTTGTCATTCTGAAACATGTGGGAGTTATTTCTTGTAAAAAAAGACAGCTCCAAAAATCTTTTAAAATGGATTTTATTGGCCCATCATATTCAAGGACTCACATGCATTCTGCAAAGCTTGTGAAAATTGTCAAAAGTCAAGATTTATTTCAAAACGTAAGAAATCTTTAGATAATCTTTTATTGACTTTTAAGACATATCCTGGTGGAGATATGCATTTGTGCATTTCATGATTTCTATAAAGAAAATGCTCGATATAGTCATGGGAATCTAACTAAAAAAAACCCTGTTTGCCAGTTTTTAAGAAAACTTGATGGGAAGCCTATCCCTAGCCTATAGAGGGCGTTTAAATCGTTCTTGGACGTAAAACAAAGAGAAGTTGTAAGCCACAATCACAACTACGATTTTAGTCTTAGTTTGTAAAAATTTGTGTCTTTTGATTTTATTAATAGAGCATAATAATTTTGTTTTGTAGTTTCTTGTATTTATTTAAGTGTACTTTAGGTTTGTTAGTATTCGTTATTTCAGGTGATGTCTTCTACACTCTATCTTTCTATGTTAGGACATTGAGGATAATGTCTCATTTTGGTTGGGAGGAAAGAGTAGTAGTTGACAAAAAAAATTAACTAACTGTGTTTTCTATTTCATAAAGCATATGCAAAATTGTTATTACTAGGATGGTAGAGTAAAAAAGCTCTTTTGTTAAAGTGACTCTTGAGACGCATCTTAGTAACCATTCTTAATAAGGTCTATCATAATACTTCTTGAAATATTTAGGTTTACAAACTCTCGCATTGTTATCACTTAATTTTGCTCATATACTCATTTAACATGTATTCTTAAACCTTAATTTTTTCACACACACTTTAACATATGATTGTAGGTGGGTTGCACATTGGATTATTACATTATTTATGTTCTTTTGTTAAAGGTAACAACTAAAGGAAAATGATAGTATATAATTTGCAAAAAAAAAGCAAAAAAAATGATAATAATAAAAATATGGATAAGTTTGGTTTCGTAGCCTTCTTAACCTAAGCAATTAAGCCCGAAGGGGTGTTTTATACCCTAAAGTGAACTGACTTGGGAGTTATTGGCCCAATGCTTGTTACATGGGTTGAGGAGAAAAGTTTAAGAGAATCAAATATTGCACTACCTACGTATTAGTATCTGCAACCCGAGTTACTAAGCTCGTAGAAGTGTCTCAACACCTAATGCCCTAAGACCAATTGGTTTGGGAGTCATTAGCCGATAGAATGCCCTAAGACCAACTAGTTTGGGAGTCATTAACTGATAGCTCGTTACATGTGTTAAAGATCCATTGTGTTTTTAAGTTATATGTATATTAATAAAAAAGAAAAAAGAAGAAGAAAAAGATAATAATCCTAACCCAAAGAATTTAACCTTAAACCATAGTTTTTAAACCCGGCCCGGTGGCTGGCCCGGTTCAAGGCCCGGGTTCCGGGTTTTGACCGGGTCACCGGGTTTTGACCGGGTCACCGGGTTTTGACCGGGTCACCGGGTTTTGACCGGGTCACCGGGTTTTGACCGGGTCACCGGGTTTTGACCGGGTCACCGGGTTTTGACCGGGTCACCGGGTTTTGACCGGGTCGGCCAGGTCAATTTCTATTTTAAAAAAAATTCAAAATGACGTCGTTTTAGTAAAAAAAAAAACAAAAGTCAACGGGTTGCAACTGGGTTTTTGACCGGGTTTTGCCGGGTCGTCCGGGTTTCCGGGTCAACCCGCCGAGTCGGCCGGGTCACGCCGGGTCATAGCTCATCTTATTTTTTCATCAACCCGGCCCGGTTCCAACCCCGGGTCGGACGGGTCCCGGGTCAACCCGCCGGGTCGGGCCGGGTTTTAAAACTATGCCATAAACATTAGAAAAAAAATTATGTTTTCTTCGTAGTAAAGCCCCATAGCTATGTGTTGTTATATTGAGCACAAAACAAAGGTTTATTAATATCTTGTTTAAGAGGTATTAAGGAGATATATAAATTTAATAAGGGTTTGTTTATCTGGATAGATTTATGGAAGTTGAATGATGAATCCGTTGCTTTGTAAAATTTGCAAATTGATTTTCTATTTTAACATTTTGATTACTAGGGACTAGTAATAAGCTGGTTGGGGGTGTTATTAGTACTTAAAAGGGCATTGTTATCAAGATTTTATACAACCATTTTGAACTTGAAGAATCAATAACTGCTTAACTAAAACATGTTTTACAATAACATATCTAATAATATAAGATACCTTTAATTTATGGTAAATGTTTATTTTAAATGCAGGTCTATCATATAAGTGAAAGGATTGATTGATGAGTTTAAGAACTGAAATTGAAAGGACAAAAAGATGGCTAAACTTAGAAAAGAGATGCTGGTGCAATCCAAACCGGAACACTGTTTGCTAATTGGGTCATATCTAGAGTTGTAGATCTCAGATTTAGGTCTACTTTATATGGATGAAAAAGTAAGACATAGGCCTATAACTTTTATGTGAAGGTCTATTTTAATAAGGCCTTTTTCAAGTCCAAATTATAGCAACAAGGAAGAGGTCTGAATCTGTCCTATAGCCCGAACACTATTCAGTGTTTGACCTATATCTGGAGTTCTAGAAGTCCAAATGACCTTCATTTTTTTTCCTGGAAAGCTGAGACAATTTCTTATAACTTTCATGTTTTCAAGTAGTTCTAATTCTGAAGTTATTAATGACATTTTGGGTAGACAAGAGAAGATAAAGATTGTCACCGAGTCAAGAGTTAGTCACCCACTCATCAATTAGTCATGAAATCAATAGTTTCTAATTTTGGCCAATAAAAGAAGGCATTTGCCATGCATTTTAGCATCTTAGTCTCCAGATCAAGATCATGCTCTTGCTTTCTCTCTTAGTATTTTTTGTAACGTTTATGTTTTGCTTTCATTAATATCTTATTTATGCCTTCCATTTCCTTTTCTTTACTTAGTTAACTTTTATCTTATTTATGTTCTTATTTTGTTTATTTATTTTTCTTTCTTTCATTATTTTTAGTTAAGTTTATTATGTTAAGGTGAAAAGGTTATACTAATGATATAAGAATAAGTATAGTGTAAACTTAACATGGACTTTATTGTTTGATACTAACATGTTTTATATTTGTTATCTTGTTCACTCTTTAATACTTTGCTTGTTAAATAACTAATCTAGATTTATGTTGTACAACACTTGGTACAACAAATGCTTGGCACTTTCATAGCCTATAGTGTATGGTATAACCGATACCTGAGCTATGAAAGGAACTTGATTTGTTGTTAACATAAGTTATAATCATAAATGCCTAACAACATTTACAAGTATTAACATTAATCAAATAAGGTAACTAATGGAATCATGTTAATAATTGGTAATCTGATTGGAACCTCCTTTGTGTGGTTTCCATTTGAGTAATAAGAGTTTATACTATACTTGTTTGACATACCATTAGTGGATCCTCTAACCTTGATATTTGTTGTTATCAATTTTTAATCCTTACGTTAATCTTCTATCTCAAAGTTCTCATCAACTTCTTCTTTTATTATTATTATTATTATTATTATTACTATTACTAGTATTATTACTATTACTATTACTACTACTACTAGTATTATTATTATTATTATTGTTGTTACTATTATTTGTATTATTGTTATCTATAATTTATATAACTAACCTCCTAGTAGTTCGACCCCGGTTTTGTCGGGTTATTTATTACTTCGACACTCCTGCACTTGAGAGAAGACATCAATCTTTTGGTCGTGTCACTATCATTTGAAAACATGACATTGGAGATGAATATTTTCAAGATTTGTAAGCAACCTGGAGATGATAATGATTTACAGGAAGTATATCTTATTAAAGAATCAGTTTATGATCAACTTGAATCTATTTGAGTAAAATTGAGTTGGATGAATCTGAAGATTTGCAAATGATTTATTCTCAGGAAGAAATCACAGATGAAAAAGACACCGAAAATATTGATGCAGAACTTTTGTCAAGAGTGACAACAAATTTGACATCCAATGTCACACCAATTGATGATTACTTTCCTGACGAATCCTTACTTTCTCTTATTTCAATGCCTTGGTTTGCTAAAAATATCAATTTTCTTGCTTCAGGAGATTTGCCAACACATTGGAGTATTGAAAACAAAAGTAAGTTTTTCAATGAAGTGAAGAACTTTTATTGGAATAACCCTTACTTATTCAAATATTGTCCTGATCAATATTTCAAAGATGCATTCCTAACAATAAGGTAAGTAGTGTCATTAAACTTTTTCAAAAATGACGACTGTAAAAATCTTACAATGTAGAATTTATTAGCCCACCATGTTTAAGGACACACATGCATTCTGTAAAACTTGTTAACATTGTCAAAAAGTTGATACTGCTCAAAACATTTAAGAAGAAACATGTGTATCCTTATAGGGTATTTGATATTGAGAATCTAAAGAATGACAATGCTTTTAAGGTAAATGGACATCATTTCAAAGTGACACAACCAAATGATTGATGTCTTTTCCTAAGTGCAGGAGTGTTGAAGTAATAAATAACCTGGCAAA